>NC_069501.1:1106409024-1106441524 GCF_027579735.1 Bombina bombina
GTGTTGTGTGTGTGTGTGGGCTGTCTGTGTGTGGGGGGGATTTCTGTGTGTGGGCTGTGTGTGTGTGTGTGTGTGGGCTGTCTCTGTGTGTGTAAGCTGTGTGTGTGTGTGGGCTGTCTGTGTGTGTGTGTATGGGCTGTCTTTGTGTGTGGGCTGTCTCTGCGTGTGTGGGGGCTGTCTCTGCGTGTGTGGGGGCTGTCTCTGTGTGTGTGGGGGCTGTCTCTGTGTGTGTGGGGGCTGTCTCTGTGTGTGTGTGGGCTGTCTCTGTGTGTGTGTGGGCTGTCTCTGTGTGTGTGTGGGCTGTCTCTGTGTGTGTGTGGGCTGTCTGTGTGCTGTGTGTGTGGGGGCTGTCTGTGTGCTGTGTGTGGGGGGGGCTGTCTGTGTGTGTGTGGGCTGTCTCTGTGTGTATGTGGGAGCTGTCTGTGTGTGTGTGTGAGCTGTGTGTATGTGGGAGCTGTCTGTGTGTGGGCTGGCTGTGTGTGTGGGGTGGCTGTTTGTGTGGACTGGCTGTGTGTGTGTGGGCTGGCTGTGTGTGTGGGGGGGCTGACTCTGTGTGTGGGGGGGCTGTCTGTGTGTGTGTGGGGGGGGCTGTCTGTGTGTGTGGGGGGGGCTGTCTGTGTGTGTGGGCTGTCTGTGTGTGTGGGGGGGGGGCTGTGTGCATGCGTGTGTGGGCTGGCTGTGTGTGTGGGGTGGCTGTTTGTGTGGACTGTGTGTGGGGGGCTGTCTGTGTGTGTGTGGGGGGGCTGTCTGTGTGTGGGGGTGGGCTGTCTGTGTGTGGGCTGTCTGTGTGTGTGTGTGGGCTGTCTGTGTGTGTGGGGGCTGTGTGTATGTGGGAGCTGTATGTGTGGGGGGGGGCTGTGTGCATGCGTGCGAGGGTTGGCGGTCTGTATGTGTAGGCTGGCTGTGTGTGTGTGTGTGTGTGTGTGTGGGCCGGCTGTGTGTGTGGGCTGTGTGTGGGCCGGCTGTGTGTGTGGGCTGTGTGTGTGGGGTGTGTGTGTGGGCTGTGTGTGTGTGTGTGTGTGGGCTGTGTGTGTGTGTGTGGGCTGTGTGTGTGTGTGTGGGGGCTGTCTGTGTGGGGGGGGCTGTCTGTGTGTGTGGGGGGGGCTGTCTGTGTGTGTGGGGGGGGCTGTCTGAGTGTGTGTGGGGGGCTGTCTGTGTGTGTGTGGGGGGCTGTCTGTGTGTGTGTGGGGGGCTGTCTGTGTGTGTGTGGGGGCTGTCTGTGTGTGTGTGGGGGCTGTCTGTGTGTTTGTGTGTGGGGGGCTGTCTGTGTATGAGCTGTGTGTGAGGGGGGGGCTGTGGGCTGTGTGCATGTGTGTGTGGGGGGGGTTGTGGGCTGTGTGCATGTGTGTGGGGGGGGCTGTGTGTGTGGGGGGGCTGTGTGTGTGTGGGGGCTGTCTGTGTGTTTGTGTGTGGGGGGGCTGTCTGTGTATGAGCTGTGTGGGGGCGGGCTGTGGGCTGTGTGCATGTGTGTGTGGGGGGGGTTGTGGGCTGTGTGCATGTGTGTGTGGGGGGCTGTCTGTGTGTGTGTGGGCTGTGTGTGTGTGGGGGGGCTGTCTGTGTGTGTGTGTATGAGCTGTGTGTGGGGGGGCTGTCTGTGTGTGTGTGGGGGGCTGTCTGTGTGTGGGGGGGGCTGTCTGTGTGTGTGGGCTGTCTGTGTGGGGGGGGGCTGTGTGCATGCGTGTGTGGGCTGGCTGTGTGTGTGGGGTGGCTGTTTGTGTGGACTGTGTGTGGGGGGGCTGACTGTGTGTGTGTGGGGGGGCTGTCTGTGTGTGTGTGGGGGGGATGTCTGTGTGTGTGGGGGGGCTGTCTGTGTGTGTGGGGGGGGCTGTCTGTGTGTGTGGGGGGGGCTGTCTGTGTGTGTGGGGGGGGGCTGTGTGTATGTGGGAGCTGTGTGTGTGGGGGGGGGGCTGTGTGCATGCGTGTGAGGGTTGGCTGTGTGTATGCATTTGTGGGCTGGCTGTATGTGTGGGCTGGCTGTGTGTGTCGGTGGGCTGGCTGTGTGTGTGGGCTGTGTGTGTGTGTGTGGGCTGTGTGTGTGTGTGTGGGCTGTGTGTGTGTGTGGGCTGTGTGTGTGTGTGGGGGGGGCTGTCTGTGTGTGTGTGTGTGGGCTGTGTGTGTGTGGGCTGTGTGTGTGTGTGTGTGTGTGTGTGGGGGCTGTCTGTGTGTGGGGGGGGGGGGCTGTGTGTGTGGGGGGGGCTGTCTGTGTGTGTGTGTGGGGGGGGGCTTTCTGTGTGTGTGTGGGGGGGCTGTCTGTGTATGAGCTGTGTGGGGGGGGCTGTGGGCTGTGTGCATGTGTGTGTGTGGGGGGTTGTGGGCTGTGTGCATGTGTGTGTGGGGGGCCGTCTGTGTGTGTGTGGGGGCTGTCTGTGTGTTTGTGTATGGGGGGGCTGTCTGTGTATGAGCTATGTGGGGGGGGCTGTGGGCTATGTGTGTGTGGGGGGGGTTGTGTGCTGTGTGCATGTGTGTGGGGGGGCTGTCTGTGTGTGTGTGGGCTGTGTGTGTGGGGGGGCTGTGTGTGGGGGCTGTCTGTGTGTGTATGAGCTGTGTATGGGGGGGCTGTGGGCTGTGTGCATGTGTGTCTGGGGTGTGTGTGTTGGGGGCTGTGTTCATGTGTGTGGGTGGGGGGCTGTCTGTGTGGTCTGGCTGTGTGTGTGTGGGGGGGCTGACTGTGTTTGTGGGCTGTGTGTGTGTGTGGGCTGTGTGTGTGTGTGTGTGGCTGTCTGTGTGTGTGTGAGGTGGGGCTGTGGGCTGTGTCTGGGGTGTGCATGTAGGGGGGGCTGTCTGTGTGTGTGTGTGGGCTGTCTCTGTGTGTGGGCTGTCTCTGTCTGTGCGAGCTGTCTCTGTGTGGGGAGGTGCTGTGTGTGTGTGGGGGCTGTCTGTGTGTGTGTGGGAGCTGTCTGTGTGTGTGTGGGAGCTGTCTGTGTGTGGGGGGGGGGGCTGTGTGTGTGTGGGGGGGCTGTGTGTGTGGGGGGGCTGTCTGTGTGTGTGTGTGGGGGGGCTGTCTGTGTGTGTGGGGGGGGCTGTCTCTGCGTGTGTGGGGGCTGTCTCTGTGTGTGTGTGGGCTGTCTGTGTGTGTGTGGGCTGTCTGTGTGCTGTGTGTGGGGGGGACTGTCTGTGTGTGTGTGGGCTGTCTCTGTGTGTGTGTGGGGGCTGTGTGTATGTGGGAGCTGTCTGTGTGTGTGTGTGAGCTGTGTGTATGTGGGAGCTGTCTGTGTGTGTGTGGGCTGTCTCTGTGTGTGGGCTGGCTGTTTGTGTGGACTGGCTGTGTGTGTGTGGGCTGGCTGTGTGTGTGGGGGGGCTGACTGTGTGTGTGGGGGGGGGGCTGTCTGTGTGTGGGGGGGGGCTGTCTGTGTGTGTGGGCTGTCTGTGTGTGGGGGGGGGGCTGTGTGCATGCGTGTGTGGGCTGGCTGTGTGTGTGGGGTGGCTGTTTGTGTGGACTGTGTGTGGGGGGGCTGACTGTGTGTGGTGGGGGGGCTGTCTGTGTGTGGGGGTGGGCTGTCTGTGTGTGTGGGCTGTCTGTGTGTGTGTGTGGGCTGTCTGTGTGTGTGGGGGCTGTCTGTTTGGGGGGGGGCTGTGTGCATGCGTGTGAGGGTTGGCGGTGTGTATGCGTTTGTGGGCTGGCTGTGTGTGTGTGTGGGCTGGCTGTGTGTGTGTGTGGGCTGGCTGTGTGTGTGTGGGCTGGCTGTGTGTGGGGGGGGGGGGTGACTGTGTGTGGGCTGTGTGTGTGGGCTGTGTGTGTGTGTGTGTGGGGGCTCTGTGTGTGTGTGTGGGCTGTGTGTGTGTGTGTGGGGGGCTGTCTGTGTGTGGGGGCTGTCTGTGTGTGTGGGGGGGCTGTGTGTGTGTGGGGGGGCTGTGTGTGTGTGTGGGGGCTGTGTGTGTGGGGGGGGCTGTCTGTGTGTGTGGGGGGGCTGTCTGCGTATGAGCTGTGTGGAGGGGGGCTGTGGGCTGTGTGCATGTGTGTGTGTGGGGGGGGTTGTGGGCTGTGTGCATGTGTGTGTGGGGGGCTGTGTGTGTGGGGGGGCTGTGTGTGTGTGTGTGTATGAGCTGTGTGTGGGGGGGCTGTCTGTGTGTGGGGGGGCTGTCTGTGTGTGTGGGCTGTCTGTGTGTGGGGGGGGCTGTGTGCATGCGTGTGTGGGCTGGCTGTGTGTGTGGGGTGGCTGTTTGTGTGGACTGTGTGTGGGGGGGCTGACTGTGTGTGTGTGGGGGGGCTGTCTGTGTGTGTGGGGGGGCTGTCTGTTTGTGGGGGGGGGGCTGTCTGTGTGTGTGGGCTGTCTGTGTGTGTGGGGGCTGTGTGTATGTGGGAGCTGTCTGTGTGTGGGGGGGGGGGCTGTGTGCATGCGTGTGAGGGTTGGCTGTGTGCATGCGTGTGAGGGTTGGCTGTGTGCATGCGTTTGTGGGCTGGCTGTGAGTGTGTGTGGGGGGGCTGTGTGTGTGGGGGCTGTGTGTGTGTGTGGGGGGGCTGTGCGTGTGTGGGGGCTGTGCGTGTGTGGGGGGGCTGTGCGTGTGGGGGGCTGTCTCTGTGTGTGTGTGCGGGGGCTATCTGTGTGTGTGGGGGGGGCTTTCTGTGTGTTTGTGTGTGTGGGGCTGTCTGTGTATGAGCTGTGTGGGGGGGGGGGCTGTGGGCTGTGTGCATGTGTGTGTGGGGGGGGTTGTGGGCTGTGTGCATGTGTGTGTGGGGGGCCGTCTGTGTGTGTGTGGGCTGTGTGTGGGGGGGGGCTGTGTGTGTGTGGGGGCTGTCTGTGTGTTTGTGTGTGGGGGGGGGGCTGTCTGTGTATGAGCTGTGGGGGGGGGGGCTGTGGGCTATGTGTGTGTGGGGGGGGTTGTGTGCTGTGTGCATGTGTGTGGGGGGGGGGCTGTCTGTGTGTGTGTGGGCTGTGTGTGTGGGGGGGCTGTGTGGGGGGGCTGTCTGTGTGTGTGTGTGTGTGTGTATGAGCTGTGTGTGGGGGGGCTGTGTGCATGTGTGTCTGGGGTGTGTGTGTTGGGGGCTGTGTTCATGTGTGTGTGTGGTCTGGCTGTGTGTGTGTGTGTAGGCTGGCTGTGTGTGTGTGGGGGGGCTGACTGTGTTTGTGGGCTGTGTGTGTGTGTGTGTGGGCTGGCTGTGTGTGTATGTGGCTGTCTGTGTGTGTGTGAGGTGGGGCTGTGTCTGGGGTGTGCATGTAGGGGGGGCTGTCTGTGTGTGTGTGGGCTGTTTGTGTATGTGTGTGTGTGGGCTGTCTCTGTGTGTGGGCTGTCCCTGTCTGTGCGAGCTGTCTCTGTGTGGGGGGGTGCTGTGCGTATGTGGGAGCTGTGTGTGGGGGCTGTCTGTGTGTGGGGGGGGGGGCTGTGTGCATGCGTGTGTGGGCTGACTGTGTGTGTGGACTGGCTGTGTGTGTGTGTGTGGGGGGGGTCCTGACACTGTCTCTGTGTGTGTGGGCTGTCTCTGTGTGTGTGGGCTGTCTCTGTGTGTGTGTGCTGTTTGTGGATGTGTGTGTGTGGGCTGTCTGTGTGTGTGTGGGCTGTCTCTGTGTGTGTGGGCTGTCTGTGTGCTCTCTGTGTGTGGGGATGGGGCTGTCTGTGTGTGGGGGGGGGGCTGTCTGTGTGTGTGGGCTGTTTGTGTATGTGTGTGTATGGGCTCTCTGTGTGTGTGTATGGGCTCTCTTTGTGTATGGGCTCTCTTTGTGTGTGGGCTGTCTTTGTGTGTGGGCTGTCTTTGTGTGTGGGCTGTCTTTGTGTGTGGGCTGTCTTTGTGTGTGGGCTGTCTGTGTGTGTGTTGGGGGGCGTCTCTGTGTGTGTGTGGGGGGGCTTTCTGTGTGTTTGTGTGTGGGGGGCTGTCTGTGTATGAGCTGTGTGGGGGAGGGGCTGTGGGCTGTGTGCATGTGTGTGTGTGGGGGGTTGTGGGCTGTGTGCATGTGTGTGTGGGGGGCCGTCTGTGTGTGTGTGGGGGGCTGTGTGTGGGGGGGGGCTGTATGTGTGTGGGGGCTGTCTGTGTGTTTGTGTGTGGGGGGGCTGTCTGTGTATGAGCTGTGTGGGGGGGGCTGTGGGCTATGTGTGTGTGTGGGGGGTTGTGTGCTGTGTGCATGTGTGTGGGGGGGCTGTCTGTGTGTGTGTGTGGGCTGTGTGTGGGGGGGGGGGCTGTGTGTGGGGGCTGTCTGTGTGTGTGTGTATGAGCTGTGTGTGGGGGGGCTGTGGGCTGTGTGCATGTGTGTCTGGGGTGTGTGTGTTGGGGGCTGTGTTCATGTGTGTGGGTGGGGGGCTGTCTGTGTGTGTGTGGGCTGTCTGTGTGTGTGTGTGTGTGTGTGTGGTTTGGCTGTGTGTATGTGTGTGGGGGGGCTGACTGTGTTTGTGGGCTGTGTGTGTGTGTGGGCTGGCTGTGTGTGTGTGTGGCTGTGTGTGTGTGAGGTGGGGCTGTGGGCTGTGTCTGGGGTGTGCATGTAGGGGGGGCTGTCTGTGTGTGTGTGGGCTGTTTGTGTATGTGTGTGTGTGGGCTGTCTTTGTGTGTGGGCTGTCTCTGTGTGTGGGCTGTCTCTGTCTGTGCGAGCTGTCTCTGTGTGGGGGGGTGCTGTGTGTATGTGGGAGCTGTGTGTGGGGGCTGTCTGTGTGTATGTGGGAGCTGTCTGTGTGTGTTGGGGGGCTGTGTGCATGCGTGTGTGGGCTGACTGTGTGTGTGGACTGGCTGTGTGTGTGTGGGGGGGGGGGGTCCTGACACTGTCTCTGTGTGTGTGGGCTGTCTCTGTGTGTGTGTGCTGTTTGTGGATGTGTGTGTGTGGGCTGTCTGTGTGTGTGTGTGGGCTGTCTGTGTGTGTGTGGGCTGTCTGTGTGTGTGCGGGCTGTCTCTGTGTGTGTGGGCTGTCTGTGTGCTCTCTGTGTGTGTGTGGGGGGGCTGTCTGTGTGTGGGGGGGGCTGTCTGTGTGTGTGGGCTGTTTGTGTATGTGTGTGTATGGGCTCTCTTTGTGTATGGGCTCTCTTTGTGTGTGGGCTGTCTTTGTGTGTAGGCTGTCTTTGTGTGTGGGCTGTCTTTGTGTGTGGGCTGTCTCTGTGTGTGTGGGCTGTCTGTGTGTGTGTGTGTGGGCTGTCTGTGTGTGTGTGTGGGCTGTCTGTGTGTGTGGGCTGTCTCTGTGTGTGTGGGCTGTCTGTGTGTGTGGGGGGGGGCTGTCTCTGTGTGTGTGGGCTGTCTGTGTGTGTGTGGAGGGGCTGTCTGTGTGTGTGTGTGGGCTGTGTCTGTGTGTGTGTGTGGGCTGTCTGTGTGCTGTCTGTGTGTGTGTGGGGGGGGCTGTCTGTGTGTGTGTGCTGTTTGTGGATGTGTGTGTATGGGCTGTCTCTGTGTGTGTGTGGGGGGGCTGTGTGTATGTGGGAGCTGTCTATGTTTGGGGGGGGCTGTGTGTGTGTGGGCTGTCTGTGTGTGTGTATGTGGGAGCTGTGTGTATGTGGGAGCTGTCTGTGTGTGTGGGGGGCTGTGTGCATGCGTGTGTAGGCTGGCTGTGTGTGTGTGGGCTAGCTGTTTGTGAGGACTGGCTGTGTGTGTCTGTGTGTGTGGGCTGACTGTGTCTGTGTGTGTGTGGGCTGACTGTGTCTGTGTGTGTGTGGGCTGACTGTGTCTGTGTGTGTGTGGGCTGACTGTGTCTGTGTGTGTGTGGGCTGACTGTGTCTGTGTGTGTGTGGGCTGACTGTGTCTGTGTATGTGGGAGCTGTCTGTGTGTGTGGGGGGGCTGTGTGCATGCGTGTGTGGGCTGGCTGTGTGTGTGTGTGGACTGGCTGTGTGTTTGGGGGGGACTGTGGGCTGTGTGTGTGTGTGTGGGCTGTGTGTGTGTAGGGGGGCTGTCTGTGTGTGTGTGGGGGGGCTGTGTGTGTGTGTGTGTATGAGTTGTGTGTGGGGGGCTGTGGGCTGTGTGTCTGGGGTGTGTGTGTGGGGGGCTGTGGGCTGTGGGCATGTGTGTGTGGGGGGGCTGTCTATGTGTGTGGGCTGTGTGTCGGGGCTGTCTGTGTGTGTGTGTATGAGCTGTGTGGGGGGGCTGTGGGTTGTGTGCATGTGTGTCTGGGGTGTGTGTGGGGGGGGCTGTGTTCATGTGTGTGGGGGGGCTGTCTGTGTGTGTGGGGGGGGCTGTCTGTGTGTGTGTGTGGGCTGTCTGTGTGTGTGTGTGGGCTGTCTGTGTTGGGGGGGCTGGCTGTGTGTGTGTGGGCTGTGTGTGTGTGGCTGTCTGTGTGTGTGAGGGGGGCTGTGGGCTGTGTGTCTGGGGTGTGCATGTAGGGGGGGGCTGTCTGTGTGTGTGGGCTGTTTGTGTATGTTTGTGTGTGGGCTGTCTCTGTGTGTGTGGGGGGGCTGTGTGTATGTGGGAGCTGTCTGTGTGTGTGTGGGGGGGCTGTGTGCATGCGTGTGTGGGCTGGCTGTGCGTGTGGGTGGGCTATTTGTGTGGACTGGCTGTGTGTGTGGGGGGGCTGACTGTGTGTGTGGGCTGTCTGTGTGTGTGTGTGTGCGGGATGTCTGTGTGTGTGCGGGCTGTCTGTGTGTGTGTGCGGGCTGTGTGTGTGTGTGTGCGGGCTGTCTGTGTGTGTGTGTGTGTGCGGGCTGTCTGTGTGTGTGTGTGTGTGCGGGCTGTCTGTGTGTGTGCGGGCTGTCTGTGTCTGTTGGCTGGCTGTGTGTGTGGGGGGGGGTTTGTGTGTGTGGGGGCTGTCTGTGTGTGTGTTGGGGGCCTGTCTGTCTGTGTGTGCGGGCTGTCTGTGTGTGCGGGCTGTCTGTGTGTGTGTGGGCTGTGGGTTGGTGTGGGCTGTCTGTGTGTGGGGGCTGTCTGTTTGTGTGTGTATGAGCTGTGTGTGTGGGAGGGCTGTGGGCTGTGTGCATGTGTGTCTGGGGTGTGTGTGGGGGGGCTGTGGGCTGTGTGCATGTGTGGGGGGGCTGTGTGTGGGGGGGTCTCTGTGTGTGGGGGGGCTGTGTGTGTGGGGGGGGTTGGCTGTGTGTGTGTGAGGGGGGGCTGTGGGCTGTGTGTCTGGGGTGTGCGTGTGGGGTGGGCTGTGTGCATGTAGTGGGGGGGCTGTCTGTGTGTGTGTGTGTGTGTGTGTGCTGCCTGTTTGTGGGATGTCTGTGTGTGTGGGGGGGCTGTGTGTGTGTGTGGGCTGTCTGTGTATGGGTGGGCTGTCTGTGTGTGTGCTGTCTTTGTGTGTGTGGGCTGTCTGTGTGTGGGCTGTCTGTTTGTGTGTGGGCTGTGGGTGGGTGTGGGCTGTCTGTGTGTGTGGGCTGTCTGTTGGCTGTCTGTGTGTGTGTGGGGGGGTTGTGTGTGTGGGGGCTGTCTGTGTGTGTGTGTTTGCGCGGGCTGTCTGTGTGTGTGTGTGGGCTGTCTGGGTGGGTGTGGGCTGTCTGTGTGTGTGTGGGAGGGGGGTTGTATGTGTGGGGGCTGTCTGTGTGTGTGTGGGGGGCTGTGTGCATGTGTGTCTGGGGTGTGTGTGGGGGGGCTGTGGGCTGTCTGTGTGGGGGGGCTGTGTGTGTGGGGGGCTGTCTGTGTGTGTGGGGGGTCTCTGTGTGTGGGGGGGCTGTGTGGGGGGGCTGTCTGTGTGTTGGGGGGGCTGTCTGTGTGTGTGTGGTCTGGCAGTGTGGGGGGGGGGCTGGCTTTGTGTGTGTGAGGGGGGCTGTCTGTGTTTGTGTCTGTGTGGGCTGTCTGTGTGTGTGGGGGGGATTTCTGTGTGTGTGTGTGTATGTGGGCTGTCTCTCTGTGTGTGTGTGTGTGGGCTTTCTCTGTGTGTGTGGGCTTTCTCTGTGTGTGTGGGCTTTCTCTGTGTGTGTGGGCTTTGTGTGTGTGGGCTTTGTGTGTGGGGGGGCTTTCTCTGTGTGTGTGTGTGGGCTTTATCTGTGTGTGTGTGTGTGTGTGGGCTTTCTCTCTGTGTGTGTGGGCTGTCTCTGTGTGTGTGTGGGCTGTCTGTGTGTGTGTGTGGGCTGTCTGTGTGTGTGGGGGCTGTCTGTGTGTGTGGGGGCTGTCTGTGTGTGTGGGGGCTGTCTGTGTGTGTGGGGGCTGTCTGTGTGTGTGTGTGGGCTGTCTGTGTGTGTGTGTGGGCTGTCTGTGTGTGTGTGTGGGCGCTGTGTGTGTGTGTGGGCGCTGTCTGTGTGTGTGTGTGGGCTGTCTCTGTGTGTGTGTGGGGGGGGGGCTTTCTGTGTGCTCTGTGTTTGTGTGGGGGGCTGTATTTGTGTGTGGGGGCTTTCTGTGTGTGTGGGGGGCTGTCTGTGTGTGTGTGTGTGTGTGTGTTTGTTGGAGGGGGCTTCCCTTATATATTCTTTGCCTTTCGTCACAGGAGGTTGGCATATAAGTGTCAGAAGATTTGGAGTAGTTCCTTATGTAGGGTATCTACCCTTCGAAATGGGACTGGAGTTTTAAGTAGTCTTGTCAACCTGTCAGTGAGAGCATTGACGAAAGTTAGAGTCTTTCTGCGAACGCTTCCAGACTCGTATTAACATCTCCTAAGCAATCAGTATTGTCCAGTTTCACTGCCTACTTCCATCACTCATGTCCATGTCAGGAGCGATGCTACAAGACTGTCAAACTTGAGAGGCTGTGTTTCTGTTCCACGGCATAGATTCCGGTAAGATCGTTTCATTTTTTTTTTACACATATGATAACGCAAGAAAACAGGGTCACAGTGTGGCTCCTTTTATTTGTATGGAATCAAAGGTTAATATCTCCAGAGGAGGATTATTGAACAGTGGGGATTAATCACATAAATTTGATTATGCTGCGACATGTGTGAGATGAGGCTCAGGCAGATGTTGGAACGTACAGGGTTTTTACAGCCTGAAAGGCTTGGCACGCTTTTTTGCTATTATAGCAGGGACAGTCCAGCCCAGCCATTGGGGGGGTATAAAGGTACTGTTTTTTCTTATTAATCAATAGTCTGCTTTGTAAGCACAAGCTATGGAGGATTCTGATATGTTAGAGGGTACTCCCTATTTACCTAAGTCTAATACCTGTCTATGTTCCACATGCCTTAATAAAGTAATCATGTCAAAGAAGGTTAATATGTTTGATACCACTGAGCCGTCCACCTCTGAGTCTCCGTCCTGTGAGGTGTGCACCCTACAGTCATCTCCTAATACACATGCAGCTTCCCGTAGCACTCCTTATCCTCCATCTGGAAGGGGGCCTTTTACCGCCAGACTTTACTTAGCAGTTACAAACGGCAGTGTCTGCTTTACCTCGCCTTTTAAAGCGCAAGCGAAAGGTCACATATTGCTATCCTTCCCAGAGGTTATCAACTAGTTTATTGAAATTATCTGATACAAGATTATCTGATGATGAGAAGGTGCCTCTGATACTTCAGAGGGCGCTCTTTCTGGGTCGGAATCTGCTGCCTCTAAACCTCCAGCTGCGGAGGAACCAGATTTAGGATTGGGCATTTACGCTTTCTGTTGAAGGAAGGTTTGGCTACGTTAGAGGTTCCAGAGCCCAAATGGCCTGAGGAACCTTTGATTCCTAAATTAGATAAGGTCTACGAGGACAGGGTTGTACCACAAACTTTCCCGGTTCCTGTAAAGATGGTGAATATTATTAAGAATGAATGGGAAAGGATTAGTTCTTCATTTTCCCCTTCTTCTTCCTTTAAAGGGACACTGTAGTAAGAAATGATATGCAAATAAAATCGTAGTATAGTTTTAAAACTTCTATTTTCTAATGTACTTCATTTATTAAATATGTACCCTTTGGCCAATAATTTACTTTGAAATATTAATTGTTTCACAACCTACTTGTATGTCAGCCGTTACGGATTACCAATCCGTGCTGACAACTGCAGTTGTAAGATGGCGTTTTTTCTGAACTAATGCGCATGCGCGAGTTACCGCAGCGTCACAGGAAACGTCACCATCTGCAGTAGAATAAGGCAAGTAGAATCTATCAGCAGCAGTCGAGTGAGCTGCGCACATCACGTAAATACATAGCTTACGATCACTTCCAGAATCGCCCTAGAGTAAACAAGCAAACTATACTTAAAATGAAAACTAGCAGGTACACTCAGCACTTTTCCGGCCCAGCGTACCTGGTTTTCAATCCGCCGCCCTGGAGGCAGCGGATCCCATAGGAATCAATGGGAGTCTGACCATAGCGAAAGTTCAGGTTCGCTGCTGCCAGACATCCCATTGATTCCTATGGGAAATGTCTACACCTAACACCCTAACATGTACCCCGAGTCTAAACACCCCTAATCTGCCCCCCCCTACACCGCCGCAACTAAATAAATGTATTACCCCCTAAACCGCCGCTCCCGGAGCCCACCGCCACTATAATAAATATGTTAACCCCTAAACCGCTGCTCCCGGTCCCCGCCGCAACAGCCAATCGGATTGAACTTGAATCTGATTGGTTGATTCAGTCAGCCAATCAGATTTTTCTACCTTAATTCCGATTGGCTGATAGAATCCTATCAGCCAATCGGAATTCGAGTGACGCCATCTTGGATGACGTCACTTAAAGGTACCGTCATTCGTCGTTAGTCGTCGGGAAGAAGAGGATGGATCCGCGTAGGCTCCTCTAAAGATGGCTCCGCTCCGCTCAGGATGGATGAAGATTAAAGACGCCGCCTGGATGAATACTTCTATCGGATGGAAGATTTCTTCAGCGCCGCCTGGATGATGACTTCATCGGATGGAAGATTTCTTCAGCGCCCCTTGGATGATGACTTCTGCCGCTCCGGATCTCCTCTTCGGTTCCATCGGTGGTCGACTGGCTGAACACGACTCGAGGTAGGATGATCTTCAGGGGGGTAGTGTTAGGTTTATTTAAGGGGGGTTTGGGTTAGATTATGGGTATGTGGGTGGTGGGTTTTAATGTTGGGGGGGCTGTATTTTTCTTTTACAGGCAAAAGAGCAGTTTTCTTTGGGGCATGCCCCGCAAAAGGCCCTTTTAAGGGCTGGTAAGGTAAAAGAGCTTTGAACTTTTTTAATGTAGAATAGGGTAGGGCATTTTTTTATTTTGGGGGGCTTTGTTATTTTATTAGGGGGCTTAGATTAGGTGTAAGTAGCTTAAAATTGTTGTAATATTTGTTAAATGTTTGTAACTTATTTTTTTATTTTTTGTAACTTAGCTTTTTTTATTTTTTGTACTTTAGTTAGTTTATTTAATTGAATTTAATTGTAGTTATTTGTAGGTAATTAATTTAATGATAGTGTAGTGTTAGGTTTAATTGTAACTTAGGTTAGGATTTATTTTACAGGTAATTTTGTATTTCTTTTAGCTAGGTAGTTATTAAATAGTTAATAACTATTTAATAACTATTCTAACTAGCTAAAATAAATACAAAGTTACATGTAAAATAATTATAAATCCTAAGATAGCTACAATGTAATTATTAATTACATTGTAGCTATCTTAGGGTTTATTTTACAGGTAAGTATTTAGTTTTAAATAGGATTCATTTATTAAAGTATAGTGTAGTGTTAGGTGTAATTGTAACTTAGGTTAGGATTTATTTTACAGGTAAATTTCTCTTTATTTTAACTAGGTAGCTATTAAATAGTTAATAACTATTTAATAGCTATTGTACCTAGTTAAAATAAATTGAAAGTTTCCTGTAAAATAAATATAAATCCTAATATAGCTACAATATAATTATTATTTATATTGTAGCTATATTAGAGTTTATTTTAAAGGTAAGTATTTAGTTTTATGGGCTGGGAAAGGTGACATCATGGCCGGGTAATATTTAGTTAAAATATAAGGTTTGTAAGCTTCGTTTTATACAAAATATAGGTTAGTAGCTTTTAATAGATGATAATTATACAAAATATGGGACTATTGAGTAACGAAAAAAGTAAAAAACAGTAATCCTTTAAGAAATTGTTCCCGGTCCTGGACTCTTAATTGGAGTTGTGGGGTTCCATGCCCACGGTGGATGGCGCTATCTGCACGCTTGCTAAATGCACTACTACCTCGCTTGAGGATAGTTAGTTGTTTAAAGAGCCCATGGATAAGAAGATAGAAACTCTGTTAAGAAAGATGTTTCAACATACAGAATATTTGTTTCAACCGGCAGCAGCTGTTGCTGTGGTTGCTGGAGCGGATACCTACTGGTGTGACGCCTTATCTGAGTTGATCGAGGTGGAGGGTCCCCTCGACATGATCCAGAAAAGAATTAAGGCCCTAAGGGTGGCTAATTCTTTTATTTGTGATGCTAATATGCAATTTATTCGCCTGATTGCTAAGGCTTAAGGTTTTCTTTCATGTAATTGGCAAGAGTCCATGAGCTAGTGACATATGGGATATACAATCCTACCAGGAGGGGCAAAGTTTCCCAAACCTCAAAATGCCTATAAATACACACCTCACCCACAATTCACAAACTTTACCTCCTATGGAGGTGGTGAAGTAAGTTTGTGCTTAGATTCTACATTGAAATGCGCTTCTCAGCATTTTGAAGCCTGATTCCTCTCAGAGTACAGTGAATGTCAGAGGGTTGTGAAGGGAGTATCACCTATTCAATGCAATGGTTTTCCTCGTGGGAGATCTATTTCATAGGTTCTCTGTTATCGGTTGTAGAGATTCATCTCCTACCTCCCTTATTCAGATCGACGATATACTCTCATATTCCATTACCTCTACTGATAACCGTTCAGTACTGGTTTGGCTATCTGCTATATGTGGATGGGTGTCTTTCGGTAAGTATGTTTTTATTACTTAAGACACTCTCAGATATGGTTTGGCACTTTATGCATTAATATAAAGTTCTAAATATATGTGTTGTACTTATATTTACCATGAGTCAGGTTTATGTATATTTCCTTTTGCAGACTATCAGTTTCGCGGGCAAAATTAGGCTTGCGAGGGTGCAAAATGCCAAAGTTTATTGCGTGATTCTTGGCGTGAGAATTTCTTTCATGTAATTAGCAAGAGTTCATGAGCTAGTGACGTATGGGATATACATTCCTACCAGGAGGGGCAAAGTTTCCCAAACCTCAAAAATGCCTATAAATACACCCCTCACCACACCCACAAATCAGTTTTACAAACTTTGCCTCCCGTGGAGGTGGTGAAGTAAGTTTGTGCTAGATTCTACGTTGATATGCGCTCCGCAGCAGTTTGGAACCTGGTTTTCCTCTCAGCGTGCAGTGAATGTCAGAGGGATGTGAAGAGAGTATTGCCTATTTGTTCTAAATATTTGTGTTTAAACATTTATTTGCCTTGATTCAGGATGTTCAATATTCCTTTTTTCAGACAGTCAGTTTCATTATTTGGGATAATGCATTTGAATAATCAATTTTTTTCTTACCTTAAAATTTGACTTTTTTCCCTGTGGGCTGTTAGGCTCGCGGGGGCTGAAAATGCTCATTCCCCTACAGGAGCGGTATCAGTTTGGAAACCATCTCCAGTCTGGAATAAATCCAAGCCTTTTAGAAAGCCAAAACCAGCTCCCAAGTCAACATGAAGGTGCGGCCCTCATTCCAGCCCAGCTGGTAGGGGGCAGATTACGATTTTTCAAAGAAATTTGGATCAATTCGATTCACAATCTTTGGATTCAGAACATTGTTTCACAAGGGTACAGAATAGGCTTCAAGATAAGGCCTCCTGCAAGAAGATTTTTTCTTTCCCTTGTCCCAGTAAATCCAGTGAAGGCTCAAGCATTTCTGAAATGTGTTTCAGATCTAGAGTTGGCTGGGGTAATTATGCCAGTTCCAGTTCTGGAACAGGGGCTGGGGTTTTACTCAAATCTCTTCATTGTACCAAAGAAGGAGAATTCCTTCAGACCAGTTCTGGATTTAAAAATATTGAATCATTATGTAAGGATACCAACATTCAAAATGGTAACTATAAGGACTATTCTGCCTTTTGTTCAGCAAGGGCATTATATGTCCACAATAGATTTACAGGATGCATATCTGCATATTCCGATTCATCCAGATCACTATCAGTTTCTGAGATTCTCTTTCCTAGACAAGCATTACCAGTTTGTGGCTCTGCCGTTTGGCCTAGCAACAGCTCCAAGGATTTTTACAAAGGTTCTCGGTGCCCTTCTGTCTGTAATCAGAGAACAGGGTATTGTGGTATTTCCTTATTTGGACGATATCTTGGTACTTGCTCAGTCTTCGCATTTAGCAGAATCTCATACGAATCGACTTGTATTGTTTCTTCGAGAACATGGTTGGAGGATCAATTTACCAAAAAGTTCATTGATTCCTCAGACAAGGGTAACCTTTTTAGGTTTCCAGATAGATTCAGTGTCCATGACTCTGTCTCTGACAGACAAGAGACGTCTAAAATTGGTTTCAGCTTGTCGAAACCTTCAGTCTCAATCATTCCCTTCGGTAGCCTTATGCATGGAAATTCTAGGTCTTATGACTGCTGCATCTGACGCGATCCCCTTTGCTCGTTTTCACATGCGACCTCTTCAGCTCTGTATGCTGAACCAGTGGTGCAGGGATTATACAAAGAAATCTCAATTAATATCTTTAAAACCAATTGTACGACACTCTCTAACGTGGTGGACAGACCACCATCGTTTAGTTCAGGGGGCTTCTTTTGTACTTCCGACCTGGACTGTGATTTCAACAGATGCAAGTCTGACAGGTTGGGGAGCTGTTTGGGGGTCTCTGACAGCACAAGGGGTTTGGGAATCTCAGGAGGTGAGATTACCAATCAACATTTTGGAACTCCGTGCAATTTTCAGAGCTCTTCAGTCATGGCCTCTTCTAAAGAGAGAGTCATTCATTTGTTTTCAGACGGACAATGTCACAACCGTGGCATATGTCAATCATCAAGGAGGGACTCACAGTCCTCTGGCTATGAAAGAAGTATCTCGAATACTGGTATGGGCGGAATCCAGCTCCTGTCTAATTTCTGCGATTCATATCCCAGGTATAGACAATTGGGAAGCGGATTATCTCAGTCGCCAAACGTTACATCCAGGCGAATGGTCTCTTCACCCAGAGGTATTTCTTCAGATTGTTCAAATGTGGGGACTTCCAGAAATAGATCTGATGGCTTCTCATCTAAACAAGAAGCTTCCCAGGTATCTGTCCAGATCCAGGGATCCTCAGGCGGAGGCAGTGGATGCATTGTCACTTCCTTGGAAGTATCATCCTGCCTATATCTTTCCGCCTCTAGTTCTTCTTCCAAGAGTGATATCCAAGATTCTAAAGGAGTGCTCGTTTGTTCTGCTGGTTGCTCCAGCATGGCCTCACAGGTTTTGGTATGCGGATCTTGTCCGGATGGCCACTTGCCAACCGTGGACTCTTCCGTTAAGACCAGACCTTCTATCGCAAGGTCCTTTTTTCCATCAGGATCTCAAATCCTTAAATTTGAAGGTATGGAGATTGAACGCTTGATTCTCAGTCAGAGAGGTTTCTCTGACTCTGTGATTAATACTATGTTACAGGCTCGTAAATCTGTATCTAGGAAGATATATTATCGAGTCTGGAAGATTTACATTTCTTGGTGTTTTTCTCATCATTTTTCTTGGCATTCTTTTAGAATTCCTAGAATTTTACAGTTTCTTCAGGATGGTTTGGATAAAGGTTTGTCTGCAAGTTCCTTGAAAGGACAAATCTCTGCTCTTTCTGTTCTTTTTCACAGAAAGATTGCTAGTCTTCCTGATATTCATTGTTTTGTACAAGCTTTGGTTCGTATAAAACCTGTTATTAAGTCAATTTCTCCTCCTTGGAGTTTGAATTTGGTTCTGGGGGCTCTTCAAGCTCCTCCGTTTGAACCTATGCATTCACTGGACATTAAATTACTTTCTTGGAAAGTTTTGATTCTTTTGGCCATCTCTTCTGCTAGAAGAGTTTCTGAATTATCTGCTCTTTCTTGTGTCTCCTTTTCTGATTTTTCATCAGGATAAGGCGGTGTTGCGAACTTCTTTTAAATTTTTACCTAAGGTTGTGAATTCTAACAACATTAGTAGAGAAATTGTGGTTCCCTCATTGTGTCCTAATCCTAAGAATTCTAAGGAAAGATCGTTGCATTCTTTGGATGTAGTTAGAGCTTTGAAATATTATGTTGAAGCTACTAAACATTTCCGAAAGACTTCTTGTCTAATTGTTATCTTTTCCGGTTCTAGGAAAGGTCAGAAGGCCTCTGCCATTTCTTTGGCGTCTTGGTTAAAGTCTTTGATTCATCATGCTTATGTCAAGTCGGGTAAAACTCCGCCTCAAAGGATTACAGCTCATTCTACTAGGTCAGTTTCTACTTCCTGGGCGTTTAGGAATGAAGCTTCGGTTGATCAGATTTGCAAAGCAGCAACTTGGTCTTCTTTGCATACTTTTACTAAATTCTACCATTTTGATGTGTTTTCTTCTTCTGAAGCAGTTTTTGTTAGAAAAGTACTTCAGGCAGCTGTTTCAGTTTGATTATTCTGCTTATTATTTCAGTTTTTTTCATTATAAGATTTAAATTTTGTTTTGGGTGTGGATTATTTTCAGCGGAATTGGCTGTCTTTATTTTATCCCTCCCTCTCTAGTGACTCTTGCGTGGAAGATCCACATCTTGGGTATTCATTATCCCATACGTCACTAGCTCATGGACTCTTGCTAATTACATGAAAGAAAACATAATTTATGTAAGAACTTACCTGATAAATTCATTTCTTTCATATTAGCAAGAGTCCATGAGGCCCACCCTTTTTTGTGGTGGTTATGATTTTTTTGTATAAAGCACAATTATTCCAATTCCTTATTTTTTATGCTTTAGCACTTTTTTCTTATCACCCCACTTCTTGGCTATGCGTTAAACTGATTTGTGGGTGTGGTGAGGGGTGTATTTATAGGCATTTTTGAGGTTTGGGAAACTTTGCCCCTCCTGGTAGGAATGTATATCCCATACGTCACTAGCTCATGGACTCTTGCTAATATGAAAGAAATTAATTTATCAGGTAAGTTCTTACATAAATTATGTTTTTTTGGCACGAAGGTACGTCTGGTGATGCAAAATCGTCATTTCAGGCGTCTTATTTGACGCTTGTCAGGGTTTTTCCCTGTTGTATTTGCCATGTGCTGCTGGCAGCCATTTTACTCACCTCTCTTCCTGACTACGGTGCATTGTGGGGGATGCTGCTCACTTCCTGCACTTCCTGTTATGGCCAGACTGGTGTGCATCATCCATGTGAGACAGGATGCAGTCTCAGAATTGTGATGTCATCACTTATTATTTAAAGGGCTTCTGTTCAGTATGCTTTGCCTTTGCGTTGTCTCAGACCTGTTTGTGAGAGTTCCTGTGTATTACCTGGCTGCCTGACGTCCTTCCTGGTTCCTGATCCCTGGCTTGTTCCTGACTCTGCTGTTTTCCTTGTTCCTGATTCCGGCTCGTCTGACTATTCGTTTTGACTCCTGACTCGGCTCGTCTGACTACCAGCTCTGGTTTTGACTCCTGGCTTGTTATTTGACTTGTGGACTTTTTATTATTTTTTGCTATTAATAAAGGTGTGATTATTTTTGCACTTCTCGTCTCAGTCTGATTCCTGGCACCCTGACAACGTTGAGTTCCTTGCACAAGGTTGCGTCTACAATGACGCGAGTGTGTCATTTCTGGATGTTGTTAGTGCCAAAAAAAAATTCACTTTGCGTTGTGCGTCATACTTGGCGCCAAATAATTTCATTATTTAAACCCCATTCCTATATGCCTCTTGCCTTTTTCTATTTCAGAGGGCTATGCTGTTTGCATTTTTTTCCTATTCCTGAAACTGCCATATAAAGAAATGATCATTTTAATTTATATGTTGTTTTTTCTCTTACATTTGCAAGATATCTCAATCTGATCCTGTCTCAGAAACCACTGTTGGAACCCTGCTGCCTGATACCAGTTCTACCAAAGCTAAGTGCATTTGTTCTAAATTTGTGGAGATTATATCTCCAGCTGTGGTATGTAATAGTTGTCATGATAAGCTTTTACATGCAGAGAATGTGTCCATCAGTAATAGTACAAGGCCTGTTGTTCCTTCAACATCTAATGTACATGATATACCTGTGAATATAAGTCTTTGTCTGCCATCCCACCTTCTAATAAACGTAAAAGGTCTTTTAAAACTTCTCATAAGGTTGATGAAATTTCAAATGACCAACAACATACTGAAATATCCTCCTCTGATGAGGATCTATCTGATTCAGAAGATACTTCCTCAGATATTAACACTGACAAATCTACTTATTTATTTAAAATGGAGTAGATTCGTTCTTGGTTTTTCCAGTTCCCGATGCTATTTCTGATATGATTTCTAAGGAATGGAATAGGCCTGGTACTTCTTTAATTCCTTCTTCAAGGTTTAAAAAAATCATATCCTTTTACCCATTATGACCAGACTACACAGGAGAAGTGGGCAAACAAAGGCTTGTATTGCATTGCAGATGCTCTGGTAGGCACCAAGCTAATAACCTTCCATCAATATGCCGAATTAAATAAACAAGAGAGAGTAAGTTGGTTTCATTACCTACAATTAAGAGCGAGAGTAGACGAAGTCCTAGGACAAAATCAGCTAACCGTTAGCTCCTATCTAGAGAGACTCTGTCTAGCTACTGAACGGATAAGAGGGGCGATTTCCAACTTATACATACTGTTTAATACCCCACCCAAGCTTAATAAATTACCATTTATGATAAAATGGGAAACGGAATTTAATTTTACCTGGACCGCTGAAAAGTGGTGCAATATTTTAAAGTCTGGCACTTCCTTTTCTATTTGTGCACATTTAAAGGAAAACTTTATCAAAGTAGCTTATAGATGGTACTTTCATCCTTCAAGAATACATGCAGCAAACGCGAACACAAGTTGTTTACGTGGTTGCAATGAAAGCGGCACAAACTCACATATGTGGTGGAACTGTTGTCATGTATCACGCATTTGGTCCCAAACATCAGAGCTGCTCAGTGAAATTATGGATAGGCAAATTAACTTAACTCCATCTCAGGCACTGTTACATGAGCCTCTTCCAGATCTATCCCTAAAAGCAAATACATTGGTAGCACTGATCTGCACTGTAACTAAGTTAACTATTGCAAGGTACTGGAAGACCACAATACCCTCTTTTTTGATAAGCAAGAATAAAGTTGACTATTATTACCAAATGAGCAGCACCTCCACAGATATTTTAGATATTAAAGAACAGTTTCTTTGAATGTGGGAGCCCTGGATAATGTACATTGAGGCCAGAAATAGATAGGGGTTATGGACACAGTCCCTGCCATCTCCGCTCCTGCCCAGTTAGTCTGGGTGGGTCACAACACATTTCCCTCTCCCCTCTCTCAGAGTTGAATCCAATTTCCCCGTGGCAGGGACTAGAATGCTGGAGAAGATGTTCAGGCCGTACATGATTTCTTTTTCTCTCGTTTTTCTTTTTTTTGTTTTTCTTTTTTTTTCTGAGCCGGGTCCTCCTCTATAGGGGCTCTAAATGGAGTTATAAACCATGTCAGAAATAGGGCTGTCAACTAACGGTCACGCTGAGCATATTTATTCAATATAAGAAGGAAAACATAAATTATGCTTACCTGATAATTTAATTTCCTTCTGTATGAGAAGAGTCCACAGCCCCTGCCCGTATACTCTGATGGGCGGACCGAAATTAGTTTTTGTTTTTCTTCCGGCACCATTTATACCCTGATATTTCTCCTACTGTTCCTTGTTCCCTTGGCAGAATGACTGGGATATAATGGAAGTAGGGGGAGTATTTAAGCCTTTGGCTGGGGTGTCTTTTCCTCCTCCTGGTGGCCAGGTTCAGTATTTCCCAACAGTAAGGAATGATGCCATGGACTCTCCTCATACAGAAGGAAATTAAATTATTAGGTGAGCATAATTTATGTTTTTTCAGGGGTATCGAATAGGATTCAGAATAAGACCTCCCTTGGAAGATTATTTCTTACCCATGTACCAAAAACCCAGTAAAAGCTCAAGCCTTTCTTAAATGTGTTTCATAACCAGAACTTTCAGAGGTACTTGTCCCAGTTCCACAACAGGAACAAGGATTGGGTTTTATTCAAATCTATTCATTGTACCAAAGAAGGAAAATTCTTTCAGACCAATTTTGGATCTGAAAACTTTAAATCATTTTCTAACAGCCCCATCTTTCAAGATGGTGACTATAAGAACTATTCTGACTTTTCTTCAGCATGGTCACTTCATGTCCACAATAGACTTACAGGACGCTTACCTTCACATTCCGTTTCATTTAGATCACTATCGATTTCTGAGATTCTCTTTAGAATCTCACACAAAACAACTTCTGTTGTTTCTTCAAAGACATGGTTGGAGGATCAATTTACCAAAGAGTTTCTTGATTCGTCAGACAAAGGTTACCTTTTTAGGTTTCCAGATAGATTCAGTGTCAATGACTCCCTAACAGAAAAGAGACGTTTGAGATTGGTTTCAGCTTGTCTAAACCTTGAGTCTCTATAATTCCCTTCAGTGGCTATGTGCAAGGAAGTTTTAGGTCTCATGATTGCAGCACTGTACATGATCCCTTTTGCTTGTTTTCATTTGAGACATCTACAGCTTTTCATGTTGCACCAATGGTGCAGGGATTATACTCAGATATCACAACTGATATACTTAAATCCCAACACTCAACTCTCTCTGACTTGGTGGTTAAACCATCACCTTATTGTTCAAGGGGACTCCTCTGTTCATCCTACCTGGACTGTGATCACAACAGATGCAAGTTTCTCAGGTTGGGGAGATGTTTGGGGGTCTGTGACAGTACAAGAGTTTGGAATCCTCAAGAGGCAAGGTTACAAATCAATATCTTAGAACTCTGTGCTATCTTCAGAGCTCTTCAGTCTTGGCCTCTATTAAAGAGAGAACAATATATTCGGTTTCAAACAGACAATGTCACAACAGTGGCATATGTCAATCATCAAGGGGGGACTCAGTCCGCTAGCAATGAAAGAAGTATCTCTAATACTTTCTTAGGCGGAATCCAACTCTTATCTAATCACTGCGATTCATATACCAGGTGTAGACAATTGGGAAGCTTTGACTCGTATCAAACCTGTTATTAAATCTATCTCGCTTCTTTGGAGTCTAAATTTGGTATTAAAGACTTTGCAGGCTCCTACTTTTAAACCTATGCATTATTTAGACATTAAACTGAAAGTGTTATTTTTCTTGGCTATCTATTCTGCTAGAAGAGTTTCTGAATTGTCTGCTCTCTCTTGCGAGTCTCCTTATCTGATTTTCCATCAAGATAAAACTGTTTTGCGGACTTCCTTTAATTTTTTCCTAAAGTTGTGAATTCTAACAACATTAAAAGGGAAATTATCGTTCCTTCTCTGTGTCCTAATCCTAAGAATACTCTTGAAAGATCTTTATATTCTTTGGATGTGGTAAAGATTTCAGAAAGATTTCAGAAAGACTTCTAGTCTAATTGTTATTTTTTCTGGTTCCAGAAAAAATTAGAAAGCCTCTGCCATTTCTTTGGCATCTTCGTTGAAACTTCTGATTTACAACGCTTATTTAGAAGTGGGGCAGTCTCCTCAGAGAATAACAGTTCATTCTACAAGATCAGTTGCCACAACTTGGGCTTTCAAGAATGAAGCTTCAGTTGATCAAATCTGCAAAGCAACCACTTGGTCTTCTTTGCATACCTTTGCTAAATTTTACCATTTTGACGTTTTGGTAGAAAGGTTCTTCAGGCAGCTGTCTCGGTTTGATTCTAGTGCCTATGATTTTAAGAAAACTTAATATTTTTTTTTAAATTTAATTTCTCAGTGAAAATAGCTGTTTTTACTTTTTCCCTCCCTCTATAGTTACTCGGGGACTTCCACATCTTGGGTTTTATATCCCATCAGTAACTAGCTCATGGACTCTCGCCACCTATATGAAAGAAAACATAATTTATGTAAGCACTTACCTAATAAATTTATTTCATGGTGGCAAGAGTCTACGAGACCATGTTTTTTGGGGTTATGATTTTTTTGTATAAAGTACATTATTTATCCTGTTTCTCTTTTTTATGCTTTTACTCCTTATACACCTCACTAACTTGGCTATATGTTAAACTGAAGTATGAGTGAGGCGGGAGGTGTATTTATTGGTGTTTGGAAAACTTTGCCCCCTCCTGGTAGGAATGTATATCCCATCAGTAACTAGCTCGGGGACTCTGGCCACCACAAAATAAATTAATTTATCAGGTAAGTTCTTACATGTTATGTTTTTACATTGGTATCTGTGCCAACCAAAATTCTATGGTAAATAAATTGAATACCTCCTTTTTCTCTTTCTAAGGTTTTTGTGTGAGAGAGAATTACTTATTAAAAATTGGTAATCGTATACTATTATGGGGCATTGATTTACGTAGGGATGGAAGCAGAACAATAGAGGAACAAAATTACTATTTTGGAGAAAGTTATTTGTCTTAAAGGGACACTAAACCCAAATTTTTTCTTTCGTGATTCAGACAGAGCATGCAATTTTAAGCAACTTTCTAATTTACTCCTATTATCAAATTTTCTTCATTCTCTTGATATCTTTATTTGAAATGCAAGAATGTAAGTTTAGATGCCGGCCCATTTTTGGTGAATAACCTGGGTTATTCTTGCTGATTGGTGGATAAATTCATCCACCAAAAAAAAAAGTGCTGTCCATGGTCTGAACCAAAAACGAAGCTCAGGTGCCTTCTTTTTAAAATAAATATAGCAAGTGAACAAAGAAAAATTGATAATAGGAGTAAATTAGAAAGTTGCTTAAAATTGCATGCTCTGTCTGAATCACGAAAGAAAAAAATTTGGGTTCAGTGTTCATTTAATGTTACAGATACAAAAGCAAATTTGTTTATGTTTACATATACTGCCTGGAGGTAATCCCGCTCTTAACCAGATTTCCTCCACTATAAGTTCATTATTTATTTTTACTCCTCTGCCCTTCACTTAGCCAAGCAAACCTACTTCTCTCTTCTTATATCTACTCACTCCTCAAACCCTAAATGTCTCTTCTCCATTTTCAACTCTCTCCTCTATCCACCTGCAGCACCACTCCCTTCATCTGCCTTTAGTGCTCAAGACCCGGCAGACTACTTTTTCAACAAAACACCATCCGAAGTAATATCCCAACACAAAACTGCAACCTTCCATCTCCGCCCCGGACCACCCCTCCACCACTCTCAGCTCCTTCCCCCCAGCCACTGAGAATGAAGTGAGTCATTGTCTTCCTCACTGCCTGCCAACTTGACCCTATCCCTTCTACATCTAATACCTTCTATGTCTTCTACCCTCACTCCAGCTCTTACTCACATATTCAACCTATCCCTTACTACCTGTTAATTCCCATCTTCTTTCAAACATGCAAAGGTCATCCCTATCCTCAAAATACCCTCCCTCGAACCCAATTCTCCTACAAACTACCCCCCTATATCACTGCTTCCGCTAGCTTCAAAAGTCCTGGAAAAACTAGTTTTCGATCGCCTAACCCACTTCTTGTCCTTCACCTCATTGCTTGACCCCTTGCAATCTGACTACCGTCCCCAACACTCAAATGAGACTCCCCTCACCAAGGTTACTAATAATCTTCTTTCTGCTAAAAACAACTTCTTCTACGGACTCTCAGCTCCATTGGGCTCTCTGACAATGCCCTCTCCTGGATCCACTCTTATCTCTCCTTTGCTGGCAGTGACTCCTCTCCATTGCCTCTGTCTGTTGGAGTACCCCAAGACTCTGTTCTGGGTCCTCTACTCTTCTCTATTTATACTTCCTCACTGGGTAAACTTATCGGTAGCTATGGCTTCAACTATCACCTCTATGCTGATGATATTCAGATCTACCTATCTACCCCTGCACTCTCTCCTTCTGTGCTTTCTCACATCAGTCTCTGCTTATCTGGCATTTCTTGTTGGATGGCCTCTCACCACCTAAAAATCAACATGTCCAAGACAGCTCCCCCCTCTAATTCTACCCCGGTTTCTAACTTTTCAATCACTGTTGGTGACACTACTATCTCTAAATATAAGTTTATAAAGAGCAGCGCCAGGTATTATTCCCCAAAGCTCCCTCACAAGTAATTTTCCCTATAATTACCGTTAAATAATACACAATAACAAAAAATCAATAGTAGTTTGGGAGCGCTATAAGCTAAATGAGAAAATTCTGGAAACTGATATATATTTTATCAAAAATATATTTATTAAAATAATATAAAACATGTATATAACATTTAGAATAGATTGTGGGACGTCTCCCTTTGTAGTTTATGAACAAGTAAAATTTACTGCATCAAAAAAACACTTTTGTATATTTCTCTAAAAGATTCCACCTAGGTTTTTCTTTTTCACCTTGAATCAATTATCTTTTAATTTCCACCTTAATTCTGATGCTAAGTAGTCGTAAGAAATTTCTCAGATATTATATTGTTTCCTACTTTTGTATTGTTACTTTGTATCAGATGGAAACAATTTACATTTCATAGTCCAATAGATTGTTATTTCAGTTGTTATCTTTTTGTAGCAATGTCTTTTGGTGTATAGTGTATAAACAGAGTTGTCTGTACTTAGTAAAAATTTGATATTTTTTTGATGGGGCTTACCGGTTCTTCTGACACGTCTGTGTCTGATGGTATCTCGGTCTCTCTTACCGGTTTTTTCTTTTGTGTCTCTCCTCCCTGTATATTGTAGGTATCTCCGATATCGAGAATAGAAACCTAGACCACGCTCCTGCGTGTATGGGTTTCCTTCTCTGCCGGTTTGTAGCGAGTTTGGCCTCTATATTCAGGATCTCGTTTTTTCCCCCCGGCTGCTTCTTGATACAGGTGTGCACGTCTCAGCGTGTAGAGGTAATCTTGGACTTCTAGTACAAACGGCCGTTTGTTTTTTGAACTTTCTTTTCCTCTACTTCCTTCGATAGGGGATAGGTAAAGTTGTTAGTCCAATTTTTTGAAGGCAGGTAATAGCAGGTAACGTCTACGCGTTTCGCCAACAGGCTTTGTCAAGACGGATAATGTTTGTTCTGAGCCCGGCAGTTTAAATAGCCCTCTTTTCTTTTTGATTGGTTGGTTGTTCCTTTAATTTGATAGGTGTGATTTTTAAGGTGGATTTAAATAAGGTGGAATCTTTCTGGATCCGTATCTCTTACATCTGATAGTTCTCATGCATCTTTGGATAGGTGTGATTTTTAAGGTGGATTTCTTTAGTATGGATTAGGTGGAATCTTTCCAGGTCTTTATCGTTTATTTCTGATAGTTCTTATGTTTCACTTGATGTCTAATAGTGATAGTTTTTATGTTATAATATATATATATAATATATTTACACTTGGTTGTAATGACATTCTTTATGATGGATTCTTATCACGTTTAACTTTTTATTTGATTAAGAATTATAAAAATAATTTTAAAAATAATTTTTGCAATAAAATTCAACTGACAGAAAAATATAGAGATTTTGGAACTTATAATTTCTTAGTCTTAATGTAAGGTTTAGCCTTTACTTAGGCATAACTAATTGCCTTTTTGCTTTTACAATTATATGATTTATAGCTTTCTGATGTATGTTGAAGGTATAGTGTTTCTCTGGACTTTTATTTCTAAATTGTAAATTTCCCCTTTGTTTATTGTGTATATTTTGGCTGTTTGATTATCTGATTGTACACTAATCTAGATGAGAATCAGGTTTTTCTGATAGATTGTGTTATATATATTTTTATTGACTTTTAAGACAGAAGGAAAGGGGACAAATCTAGTTCTGAATTTAATCCTGCTGGATAAAGGGTTTGCATATTATAAATTAGTTCTGCTTCTGTTCTTAGGAGTTTTTCTTCAAAATTACCTCCTCTCCATTCTGGTTTTAGTTTTTTTATGCCCCAGAAGGTGAAGTCTTTTAAATCATTCTTATGTATGTCTCTAAAGTGGGTATATAAATGTGTGTCTAGATTCCCTCTGTCTATACATGATAAATGTTCGCGTATACGTTCCCTTAGAGTCCTGGTGGTCTCTCCTATGTATTGTAATTGGCATGTGCATTGTATAATGTAAATCACACCCTTATCCTGACATCTTATGGTTTCTTTTATATGATGGACTAGACCATTTGTATTTGACTTAATTTTTTTACATTTGTTGCTAAATATAAAAAAAAAAAAAAAAAAAAACTAAAACCAGAATGGAGAGGAGGTAATTTTGAAGAAAAACTCCTAAGAACAGAAGCAGAACTAATTTATAATATGCAAACCCTTTATCCAGCAGGATTAAATTCAGAACTAGATTTGTCCCCTTTCCTTCTGTCTTAAAAGTCAATAAAAATATATATAACACAATCTATCAGAAAAACCTGATTCTCATCTAGATTAGTGTACAATCAGATAATCAAACAGCCAAAATATACACAATAAACAAAGGGGAAATTTACAATTTAGAAATAAAAGTCCAGAGAAACACTATACCTTCAACATACATCAGAAAGCTATAAATCATATAATTGTAAAAGCAAAAAGGCAATTAGTTATGCCTAAGTAAAGGCTAAACCTTACATTAAGACTAAGAAATTATAAGTTCCAAAATCTCTATATTTTTCTGTCAGTTGAATTTTATTGCAAAAATTATTTTTAAAATTATTTTTATAATTCTTAATCAAATAAAAAGTTAAACGTGATAAGAATCCATCATAAAGAATGTCATTACAACCAAGTGTAAATATATTATATATATATATTATAACATAAAAACTATCACTATTAGACATCAAGTGAAACATAAGAACTATCAGAAATAAACGATAAAGACCTGGAAAGATTCCACCTAATCCATACTAAAGAAATCCACCTTAAAAATCACACCTATCCAAAGATGCATGAGAACTATCAGATGTAAGAGATACGGATCCAGAAAGATTCCACCTTATTTAAATCCACCTTAAAAATCACACCTATCAAATTAAAGGAACAACCAACCAATCAAAAAGAAAAGAGGGCTATTTAAACTGCCGGGCTCAGAACAAACATTATCCGTCTTGACAAAGCCTGTTGGCGAAACGCGTAGACGTTACCTGCTATTACCTGCCTTCAAAAAATTGGACTAACAACTTTACCTATCCCCTATCGAAGGAAGTAGAGGAAAAGAAAGTTCAAAAAACAAACGGCCGTTTGTACTAGAAGTCCAAGATTACCTCTACACGCTGAGACGTGCACACCTGTATCAAGAAGCAGCCGGGGGGAAAAAACGAGATCCTGAATATAGAGGCCAAACTCGCTACAAACCGGCAGAGAAGGAAACCCATACACGCAGGAGCGTGGTCTAGGTTTCTATTCTCGATATCGGAGATACCTACAATATACAGGGAGGAGAGACACAAAAGAAAAAACCGGTAAGAGAGACCGAGATACCATCAGACACAGACGTGTCAGAAGAACCGGTAAGCCCCATCAAAAAAATATCAAATTTTTACTAAGTACAGACAACTCTGTTTATACACTATACACCAAAAGACATTGCTACAAAAAGATAACAACTGAAATAACAATCTATTGGACTATGAAATGTAAATTGTTTCCATCTGATACAAAGTAACAATACAAAAGTAGGAAACAATATAATATCTGAGAAATTTCTTACGACTACTTAGCATCAGAATTAAGGTGGAAATTAAAAGATAATTGATTCAAGGTGAAAAAGAAAAACCTAGGTGGAATCTTTTAGAGAAATATACAAAAGTGTTTTTTTGATGCAGTAAATTTTACTTGTTCATAAACTACAAAGGGAGACGTCCCACAATCTATTCTAAATGTTATATACATGTTTTATATTATTTTAATAAATATATTTTTGATAAAATATATATCAGTTTCCAGAATTTTCTCATTTAGCTTATAGCGCTCCCAAACTACTATTGATTTTTTGTTATTGGACACTACTATCTCCCCATCACCCCAAGTCCGCTGCCTTGGAGGTACAATTGACTCCAATCTGTCCTTCATGCACCACATACAATTGTTATCTTCATCCTGTCACAACCACATACGCAATATCTCCAAAATTCGTCCTTTGTGAGTGCCAAAACTAGTAAACAGCTAATCCACTCCCTGGTAATTTCCCGATTTGACTACTGTAATAACCTACTAACTGGCCTCCCTCTCTCCCACCTCTCCACTCTTCAATCCATCCTAAATGCCTCTGCTAGGCTAATCCACCTTTACCGACACTCTGTATCTGCTGCACCTCTCTGCGAGTCCCTTCACTGGCTCCCCATTCACAGCAGAATTAAATTCAAAATTCTCACCCTGACCTACAAAGCCCTTACCAATGCAGCCCCCCCTACCTGTCCTCACTCATCAACAAATATACTCCAGCCCACCCCCTTAGATCCAACAATGACCTGCTCCTTGCATCTTCTTCCATCACCTCCTCCCATGCTAGACTACAGGACTTCTCTTGTGCAGCACCAACCATCTGGAATGCACTTCCTCGAGCTGTCAGACTTTACCCTTTCCTCCTTTAAACGCTCCCTAAAGACCTTTTTTTTCAGGGAAGCCGATCTCCAAATCCGTAACAAATTAATTCCACTTGCCTAATAGCTGCCCTCATCTTGCTCCACACTAACATCATTCTCACCTTTGCAGTCCCCACCTCCTGTTTCTCACACTCCTACCCATCTAAATTGTAAGTTCCCACGGGAACAGGGCCCTCAATTCCCCCTGTATTTGTTTGTACTGTACTTTTATTTTTGTACCCATGGACAGCGCTGCGGAATCTGTTGTTGCTTTATAAATAAAGAATAATAAATATACTGTATATACAATAAAATGGAGACAAAAAAATATACTACACAAATAGACCACTAGGGGATTGCTAAATTAAAATACATAACAAATCAAGCATTTTATATATCAAATATTAAAAATCCAGTTATAGCTTTCGGTGCCTTTTTGTTTAATAAAGTTTTTTTTAATTTTGATTCCCCTCATTTTAAAAGGTTGAATACCCATTTCCTAAACAACTTAAAGATATATATCTTTGTAAAACAATATACCACATATTGATTGAGATATATATATATATATATATATATATATATATATATATATATATATATATACAGGGAGTGCAGAATTATTAGGCAAGTTGTATTTTTGAGGATTAATTTTATTATTGAACAACAACCATGTTCTCAATGAACCCAAAAAACTCATTAATATCAAAGCTGAATAGTTTTGGAAGTAGTTTTTAGTTTGTTTTTAGTTATAGCTATTTTAGGGGGATATCTGTGTGTGCAGGTGACTATTACTGTGCATAATTATTAGGCAACTTAACAAAAAACAAATATATACCCATTTCAATTATTTATTTTTACCAGTGAAACCAATATAACATCTCAACATTCACAAATATACATTTCTGACATTCAAAAACAAAACAAAAACAAATTAGTGACCAATATAGCCACCTTCCATGGATTCTGTCAGTGTTTTGATCTGTTCACCATCAACATTGTGTGCAGCAGCAACCACAGCCTCCCAGACACTGTTCAGAGAGGTGTACTGTTTTCCCTCCTTGTAAATCTCACATTTGATGATGGACCACAGGTTCTCAATAGGGTTCAGATCAGGTGAACAAGGAGGCCATGTCATTAGATTTTCTTCTTTTATACCCTTTCTTGCCAGCCACGCTGTGGAGTACTTGGACGCGTGTGATGGAGCATTGTCCTGCATGAAAATCATGTTTTTCTTGAAGGATGCAGACTTCTTCCTGTACCACTGCTTGAAGAAGGTGTCTTCCAGAAACTGGCAGTAGGACTGGGAGTTGAGCTTGACTCCATCCTCAACCCGAAAAGGCCCCACAAGCTCATCTTTGATGATACCAGCCCAAACCAGTACTCCACCTCCACCTTGCTGGCGTCTGAGTCGGACTGGAGCTCTCTGCCCTTTACCAATCCAGCCACGGGCCCATCCATCTGGCCCATCAAGACTCACTCTCATTTCATCAGTCCATAAAACCTTAGAAAAATCAGTCTTGAGATATTTCTTGGCCCAGTCTTGACGTTTCAGCTTGTGTGTCTTGTTCAGTGGTGGTCGTCTTTCAGTCTTTCTTACCTTGGCCATGTCTCTGAGTATTGCACACCTTGTGCTTTTGGGCACTCCAGTGATGTTGCAGCTCTGAAATATGGCCAAACTGGTGGCAAGGGGCATCTTGGCAGCTGCACGCTTGACTTTTCTCAGTTCATGGGCAGTTATTTTGCGCCTTGGTTTTTCCACACGCTTCTTGCGACCCTGTTGACTATTTTGAATGAAATGCTTGATTATTCGATGATCACGCTTCAGAAGCTTTGCAATTTTAAGAGTGCTGCATCCCTCTGCAAGATATCTCACTATTTTTGACTTTTCTGAGCCTGTCAAGTCCTTCTTTTGACCCATTTTGCCAAAGGAAAGGAAGTTGCCTAATAATTATGCACACCTGATATAGGGTGTTGATGTCATTAGACCACACCCCTTCTCATTACAGAGATGCACATCACCTAATATGCTTAATTGGTAGTAGGCTTTCGAGCCTATACAGCTTGGACTAAGACAACATGCATAAAGAGGATGATGTGGTCAAAATACTCATTTGCCTAATAATTCTACACTCCCTGTATATATATATATATATATATATATATATATATA
>NC_069501.1:1106446524-1106511003 GCF_027579735.1 Bombina bombina
AACTGTCACAACCATTAACGCCCACCCAAGCGACCCCGAGTTCCTCAAATGCGTCTAATTCTTTTACTCTGCAGGATATGGCTACTACCCTTACAGAGGTATTATCTAAATTACCAGTGTTACAGGGTAAACGCAGTAGGACAGGAATCAATGTAAATACTTAGTCCTCTGATGATTTGTTGGCTATTTCCGATGTGCCCTCACAGGGATCTGGGTTGGGGGTCAGGGAAATTTTGTCTGAGGGTGAACTTTCGGAACCAGGAAGTATGTTACCTCAGACAGATTCGGACATCATGTCCTTTAAATTTAAGCTAGAACACCTCCACCTGTTACTTAGGGAGGTCTTAGCGACTCTGGATGACTGTGGCCCTATTAGAGAAATTGTGTAAAATGGACAAATATCTAGAAGTACCCGCTTACACTGATGTTTTTCCGGTTCCTAAGAGAATTTAGGAAATTATTAAGAAGGAGTGGGACAGACCGGGTATACCGTTCTCTCCCCCTCCTAATTTTAAGAAAATGTATCCCATATCAGACACCATTCGGGACTCTTGGCAGACTGTCCCTAATGTGGAGGGAGCTATATCTACCCTGGCTAAGCGTACAACTATTCCTATTGAGGACAGCTGTGCTTTCAAAGACCCTATGGATAAAAAATTAGAGGGTCTTCTAAAGAAGTTATTTATTCATCAGCGTTTCCTTTTACAACCGCCAGCCTGCATTGTTCCAGTGACTACTGCAGCGGCTTTCTGGTTTGATGCTCTAGAAGAGTCTCTTAAGGTTGAGACTCCTTTAGAGGATATTTTAGACAGAATTAAGGCTCTCAAGCTAGCTAATTCTTTTATCACAGATGCCGCCTTTCAAATTGCTAAGCTGGCGGCTAAAAATGCAGGATTTGCCATTTTAGCGTGTAGAGCGCTATGGTTAAAATCGTGGTCTGCTGATATATCATCTAAATCAAAGCTCTTGGCTATTCCTTTCAAGGGTAAGACCCTATTCGGGCCTGAGTTGAAGGAAATCATTTCTGACATTACTGGAGGTAAAGGTCATCTTCTACCCCGCAGGATAAGTCTGCTAAGATGAGGGGTAAACAAAATAATTTTCGGAACTTTAAAGGAGTACCCTTTTCTTCCTCTTCTTCCACAAAGCAGGAAGGGAATTTTGCTCAGGCCAAGTCTGTCTGGAGACCCAACCAGGCTTGGAACAAGGGTAAACAACCCAAGAACCCGCTGCTGCTACCAAGACAGCATGAAGGGGCGGCCCCCAATACGGGACCGGATCTAGTAGGGGGCAGACTTTCTTTCTTTGCTCAGGCTTGGGCAAGAGACGTTCAGGACCCTTGGGCATTAGAGATTGTGACCCACGGGTATCAACTGGAGTTCAAAAGTTTTCTCCCAAGAGGGAGATTTCTTCTTTCACGATTGTCTGTAGACCAGATAAAAAGAGGGGCGTTCTTACGTTGAGTAAATGACCTCTCTACTATGGGAGTAATTTGTGCCGTTCCAAAACTAGAACAAGGGCGGGGGTTTTACTCAAATCTTTTCGTGGTTCCCAAAAAAGAGGGAACGTTCAGACCCATTTTAGATCTCAATAGTCTAAACAATCTTTCAAGATGGAGACTATTCGAACAATTTTACCAATGATCCAGGAGGGTCAATATATGACTACCGTGGACTTGAAGGATGCATACCTGCATATTCCTATTCACAAGGATCATCATCAGTACCTAAGGTTTGCCTTCCTGGAAAAACATTTTCAGTTTGTGGCTCTTCCCTTCGGGTTGGCCACAGCACCCAGGATCTTCACGAAGGTTCTAGGGTCCCTTCTGGCGGTCCTCAGGCCGCGGGGCATAGCAGTGGCGCCTTATCTGGACGATATTCTGATTCAGGCGTCAACCTATCATCTAACAAAGTCTCATACAGACACAGTGTTGTCTTTCCTGAGAACTCACGGATGGAAGGTGAATTTGGAAAAAAGTTACTAATTCCACAGACAAAGGTTCCCTTCTTGGGAACTCTGATAGATTCAATAGCCATGAAGATTTTTCTGACGGAGGTCAGAAAGTCAAAGATTCTAAATACATGCCGAGCCCTTCAGTCCAATCCTCGGCCGTCAGTGGCTCAGTGCATGGAGGTAATTGGATTGATGGTGGCGGCAATGGACATCATTCTGTTTGCTCGATTTCATCTCAGACCACTTCAACTGTGAATGCTCGGACAGTGGAATGGGGATTATGCAAATTTATCTCCTCAGATAAATCTGGACCAGGAGACAAGAGACTCTCTTCTTTGGTGGTTGTCGCCGAATCATCTGTCCCAAGGGACGTGTTTCCGCAGACCCTTGTGGGTGATAGTGACAACAGATGCCAGTCTACTAGGCTGGGGTGCAGTCTGGAATTCCCTGAAGGCTCAGGGTGTATGGACTCAGGTGGAGTCTCTACATCCAATCAATATTCTTGAATTGAAAGCAATATTCAATGCGCTTCAGGCGTGGCCTCAGTTGGCTTCGGCCAAATTCATCAGATTCCAGTCGGACAACATCACGACTGTGGCTTACATCAATCATCAGGGAGGAACGAGGAGTTCCTTGGCGATGACAGAAGTATCCAAGATAATTCGATGGGCGGAGGCCCACTCTTGTTATCTGTCAGCAATCTACATCCCAGGAGTGGACAACTGGGAAGCGGACTTTTTAAGCCGACAGGCTTTTCATCTGGAGGAGTGGGAACTGCCTCGCTGATTCTCCGATGCAGCAGACTGGAATTGGATCTGATGGCGTCTCCACAGAATGCCAAGCTTCCAAGATACAGATCCAGGTCGAGGGATCCTCAGGCAGAACTGATAGATGCCTTGGCAGTGCCTTGGTTGTTCAACCTAACTTATGTGTTTCCACCGTTTCCTCTCCTTCCCCGGGTAATTGCTCGGATCAAACAGGAGAGAGCTTCAGTAATTCTAATCGCGCTTGCGTGGCCACACAGTACTTGGTATGCGGATCTAGTGGACATGTCCTCTCTGCCTCTATGGAAACTTCCAGTGAGACAGGACCTTCTCATTCAAGGTCCTTTTCAACATCCAAATCTAATTTCTCTGCAGCTGACTGCTTGGAGATTGAATGCTTGATTTTATCTAAGCGAGGTTTCTCTGATATGGTCATTGATACTTTGATTCAGGCACACAAGCCTGTCACTAGAAAGATCTATCATAAGATATGGCGTAAATATCTTTTTTGGTGTCAATCCAAGGGCTACTCATGGAGTAAAGTTAGGATTCCCAGAATTCTGTCTTTTCTCCAAGAAGGATTGGAGAAAGGTTTATCGGCGAGTTCCTTAAAGGGACAAATTTCTGCTTTGTCAATTTTGCTTCACAAACGTTTGGCAGATGTTCCAGACGTTCAATCTTTTTATCAGGCTCTGACTAGAATCAAGCCTGTGTTTAGACCAATTGCTTCTCCTTGGAGTTTGAATTTAGTTCTTAATGTTCTTCGAGGGGTTCCGTTTGAACCCATGCATTCCATAGATATTAAGTTGTTATCTTGGAAAGTTTTGTTTTTGGTTGCTATTTCCTCTGCTCGTAGAGTTTCGGAGCTTTCAGCATTACAATGTGATTCGCCTTATCTTCCATTCTGATAAGGTGGTTTTACGTACCAAACCTGGGTTCCTTCCTAAGGTTGTTTCTAATAAGAATATTAATCAGGAAATTGTTGTTCCTTCATTATGTCCTAACCCTTCTTCTAAGAAGGAGCGTATGTTGCATAACTTGGACGTGGTCCGTGCCCTGAAGTTTTACTTGCAGGCGACTAAGGATTTCCGTTAATCATCTTCATTATTCATTGTCTTTTCTGGAAAGCGTAGTGGTCAGAAAGCTACGGCTACCTCTCTTTCTTTTTGGCTGAAGAGTATCATCCATCTGGCATATGAGACTGCTGGACAGCAGCCTCCTGAAAGAATTACGGCTCATTCTACTAGGGCTGTGGCTTCCTCATGGGCATTTAAAAACGATGCTTCTGTTGAACAGATTTGCAAGGCTGCGACTTGGTCGTCTCTTCACACTTTTTTCCAAATTTTACAAATTTGATACTTTTGCTTCTTCTGAGGCTGGTTTTGGGAGAAAGGTTCTTCAAGCAGTGGTGCCTTCCGTTTAGGTCCCTGTCTTGTACCTCCCGTTTCATCCGTGTCCTGTTGCTTTGGTATTGTATCCCACAAGTAAGGATGAAATCCATGGACCCGTCATATCTTGTAGAAGAAAAGAAAATTTATGCTTACCTGATAAATTAATTTCTTCTACGATATGACGAGTCCACGGCCCACCCTGTTATTTTTAAGACCGGTTAAGATTATATTTATTTTTTATAAACTTCAGTCACCTCTGCACCTTTAGCTTTTCCTTTCCCTTCCTAACCTTCGGTCGAATGACTGGGGGTGGAGGGAAGGGAGGAGCTATATATACAGTTCTGCTATGGTGCTCTTTGCCACTTCCTGTTAGCAGGAGGATAAATCCCACAAGTAAGGATGAAATCCGTGGACTCGTCATATCGTAGAAGAAATTAATTTATCAGGTAAGCATAAATTTACTTTTTTATAATATATAAGACATTCTATAGCTATGTTATGGGCACTATGTGTTATAGAGTGTGTGTGTGTGTATGTATATATATATATATATATATATATATATATATATATATATATATATATATATATTATATATGGCCCTTGAACAGAATCATTCATTGCTTTTCCCCTTATAGTTAGTTTGCCCGCACCACTTTTTTGGGTCGATTCATTTTGATTTTGGTGCATCGGCCTTCGGGTTTGCAAGCATCTTATTTTGCAAATGTTGGTTTAGCGCACACTCCATATTTTTATATTAGGGGTATTTCTTTCATGTAATTGGCAAGAGTCCATGAGCTAGTGACGTATGGGATATACAATCCTACCAGGAGGGACAAAGTTTCCCAAACCTCAAAATGCCTATAAATACATCCCTCATCACACCCACAATTCAGTTTTACAAACTTTGCCTCCTATGGAGGTGGTGAAGTAAGTTAGTGCTAAGATTTCTACGTTGATATGCGCTTCTCAGCATTTTTTGAAGCCCGATTCCTCTCAGAGTACAGTGAATGTCAGAGGGATGTGAAGGGAGTATCACCTATTGAATGCAATGGTTTTCCTCATGGGGATCTATTTCATAGGTTCTCTGTTATCGGTCGTAGAGATTCATCTCCTACCTCCCTTTTCAGATCGACGATATACTGTCATATTCCATTACCTCTACTGATAACCGTTTCACTACTGGTTTGGATATCTGCTATATGTGGATGGGTGTCTTTTGGTAAGTATGTTTTCATTACTTAAGACACTCTCAGCTATGGATTGGCACTTTATGTATTTATATAAAGTTCTAAATATATGTATTGTACTTATATTTGCCATGATTCAGGTTTTCAGTATATTTCCTTTTGCAGACTGTCAGTTTCATATCTGGGAAATGCTTTTTTATGAAAATGTATTTCTTACCTGGGGTATGTATATGTCTTTTTTTCAAATTGACTGTCTTTTAAATTCGCGGGCAGAATTAGGCTTGTGAGAGCACAAAATGCCAAAGTTTATTGCTTCATTCTTGGCGCAAGATTTTTTGGCGCGAAGTTACGTTCATTGACGCAAATTCATCATTTCCGGTGTCTTAGTTGACGCCGAGTCCTTCACAAGGTTGCGTTTTTGGCGCCAAAAAATATTTTTCTGTTTGTTGTGCGTCTTACTGGCGCCAAATATTTTCATTATTAAGACCCCATTTTTATTTGCTTGTTGCCTTTTTTCTATGTTAAAGGGCTATGCTGTTTGCATTTTTCCATTCCTGAAACTGCCATATAAGGAAATTGATAATTTTGCTTTATATATTGTTTTTTTCTCTTACATTTGCAAGATGTCTCAATCTGATCCTGTCTCAGAATTCACGGTTATGGAGATTATACCTCCAGCTGTGGTTTGTTATAGTTGTCATGATAAACTTTTACATGCAGAAAATGTATCCATCAGTAGTAGTTCATTACCTGTTGCTGTTCCCTCAACATCTAATGTACAAGATATACCTGTAAATTTAAAAGAATTTATTTCTGATTCTATTCAGAAGGCTTTGTCTGCCAATCCCGCCTTCTAATAAACGTAAAAAGGTCTTTTAAAACTTCTCATAGAGTTGATGAAATTTCAAATGACCGGCAACATACTGATTTATTCTTCTCTGATGAGGATCTATCTGATTCAGAAGATCCTGCCTCAGATATTGACACTGACAAGTCCTCTTATTTATTTAAAATGGAGTATATTCGTTCTTTATTAAAAGAAGTGTTCATTACATTGGATATTGAGGAAACTAGTCCTCTTGATATTAAAACTAGTAAACGTTTAAATTCTGTTTATAAACCTCCTGTGGTTATTCCAGAGGTTTTTCCAGTTCCTGATGCTCTTTCTGATATGATTTCTAAAGAATGGAATAGGCCTGGTACTTCTTTTATTCCTTCTTCAAGGTTTAAAAATTGTATCCTTTGCCAGCAGTTAGATTGGAGTTTTGGGAAAAGTTCCCCAAAGTTGATGGGGCTATCTCCACTCTTGCTAAACGTACTACTATTCCTACGGAAGATAGTACTTCTTTTAAAGATCCTTTAGATAGGAGACTTGAATCTTATCTAAGGAAGGCTTATTTATATTCAGGTCATCTTCTTAGGCCTGCAATTTCTTTGGCTGATGTTGAAGCTGCTTCAATTTTTTGGTTGGAAACTTTAGCGCAACAAGTATCAGATAATGATTTGTCTAGCATTGTTAAGTTGATTCAACATGCTGCCATTTTTGATATCATCAAAATTGATGTTAGATATATGTCTTTAGCTATTTTAGCCAGAAGAGCTTTGTGGCTCAAATCTTGGAATGCTGATATGACTTCTAAATCCAGATTGCTTTCTCTTTCTTTCCAAGGTAATAAATTATTTGGTTCTCAGTTGGATTCAATAATTTCAACTGTCACTGGGGGGAAGGGAGTTTTTTTGCCTCAGGATAAAAAAACCTAAAGGTAAATCTAAAGCTTCTATCCATTTTCATTCCTTTCGACATAATAAGGAACAGAAATCTAATCCTTCCCCAAAGGAATCTGTTTCCAATTGGAAGCCTTCCTCAAATTGGAATAAATCCAAGCCTTTTAAGAGATCAAAGCCAGCCCCCAAGTCTGCATGAAGGTGATGCCCTCATTCCAGCTAAGCTGTTAGGGGGCAGATTAAAATTCTTCAAAGATGTTTGGATCAGTTCGGTCCAAAATCATTGGATTCAGAGTATTGTCTCTCAGGGGTACAGAATAGGATTCAGAGTAAGACCACCTGTGAGAAGAATTTTTCACTCACGCATTCCAGCGAACCCAAGTAAAGGCTCAGGCTTTCCTGAAGTGTGTTTCAGACCTGGAGTTATCAGGGGTAATCATGCCAGTTCCGTTTTAGGAACAGGGCCTGGGGTTTTATTCAAATCTATTCATTGTCCCAAAGAAAGAAAATTCATTCAGACCAGTTTTGGATCTAAAGATTTTGAATCGATATGTAAGAGTACCAACTTTCAAGATGATGACTATAAGAGCTATTCTGCCTTTTTTTCAGCAAGGGCATTATATGTCCATAATAGACTTACAGGATGCATATCTTCATATTCCGATTCATCCGGATCACTATCAGTTCCTGAGATTCTCTTTTCTAGACAAGCATTACCAATTTGTTGCTCTTCCTTTTGGCCTAGCAACAGCTCCAAGAATCTTTTCAAAGGTTCTCGGTGCCCTACTCTCTGTAATCTGAGAGCGGGGTATTGCGGTGTTTCCTTATTTGGACGATATCTTGGTACTCGCTCAGTCTTTACGTTCTGCAGAATCTCACGGGAATCAACTGGTGTTGTTTCTTCAAAGACATGGTTGGAGGATCAATTTACCAAAAAGTTATTTGATTCCTCAGACAAAGGTAACCTTTTTAGGTTTCCAGATAGATTCAGTGTCCATGACTCTGTCTCTAACAGACAAGAGACGTTTGAAATTGGTTGCAGCCTGTCGGAACCTTCAGTCTCAGTCATTCCCTTTAGTAGCTATGTGCATGGAAGTTTTAGGTCTCATGACTGCAGCATCGGACGCGATCCCCTTTGCTTGTTTTCATATGAGACCTCTACAGCTTTGTATGCTGAACCAATGTTGCAGGGATTATACAAGGATATCACAATTAATATCCTTAAATCCCAATGTTCGACTTTCTCTGACTTGGTGGTTAGATCACCATCGTATAATTTTAGGAGCCTCTTTCGTTCATCCAACCTGGACTGTGATCACAACAGATGTGAGTCTTTCAGGTTGGGGAGCTGTTTGGGGATCTCTGACAGCACAAGGGGTTTGGAAATCTCAAGAGGCGAGATTACCAATCAATATTTTGGAACTCTGTGCAATTCTCAGTGCTCTTCAGTTTTGGCCTCTGTTGAAGAGAAAACCGTTTATTTGTTTTCAGACAGACAATATCACAACTGTGGCATATGTCAATCATCAGGGTGGGACTCACAGTCCTCAAGCTATGAAAAAAGTATCTCAGATACTTGTTTGGGCAGAATCCAGCTCCTGTCTAATTTCTGCGCTTCATATCCCAAGTATAGACAATTGGGAAGTGGATTATCTTAGTCGTCAGACTTTACATCCGGGAGAATGGTCTCTTCACCCAGATGTGTTTTCTCAAATTGTTCAGATGTGGGGGCTTCCAGAAATAGCTCTGATGGCTTCTCATCTAAACAAGAAACTTCCCAGGTACCTGTCCAGGTCCAGGGATCCTCAGGCGGAAGCAGTGGATGCGTTGACACTTCCTTGGTGTTATCAACCTTCTAAGAGTGATCTCCATAATCATCATGAGGCAATCGTTTGTGCTGCTGGTGGCTCCAGCATGGCCTCCCAGGTTTTGGTATGCGGATCTTGTTCGGATGTCCAGTTGCCAACCTTGGCCACTTCCATTAAGGCCGGACCTTCTGTCTCAAGGTCCATTTTTCCATCAGGATCTCAAATCATTAAATTTGAAGGTATGGAAATTGAACGCTTAGTGCTTAGTCATAGAGGTTTCTCTGACTCAGTGATAAATACTATGTTGCAGGCTCATAAATCTGTTTCTAGAAAGATTTATTATCGTGTTTGGAAGACATATTTCATGGTGTTCTTCTCATAAATTCTCCTGGCATTCTTTTAGAATTCCTAGAATTTTACAGTTTCTTCAAGATGGTTTGAATAAAGGTTTGTCTGCAAGTTCATTGAAAGGACAAATCTCTGCTCTTTCTGTTTTATTCCACAGGAAAATTGCTAAACTTCCTGATATTCATTGTTTTGTACAGGCTTTGGTTCGTATCAAGCCTGTCATTAAATCAATCTCTCCTCCTTGGAGTCTTAATTTGGTTTTGAAGGCTTTGCAGGCTCCTCCATTTGAGCCTATGCATTCTTTGGACATTAAACTACTTTCTTGGAAAGTGTTGTTCCTTTTGGCCATCTCTTCTGCTAGAATAGTTTCTGAATTATCCGCTCTCTCTTGTGAATCTCCTTTTCTGATTTTTCATCAGGATAAAGCAGTTTTGCGGACTTCATTTAAATTCTTACCTAAGGTTGTGAATTCTAACAACATTAATAGAGAAATTGTTGTCCCTTCTTTGTGTCCTAATCCTAAGAATTCTTTGGATAGACCTTTACATTCTTTGGATGTGGTGAGAGCTCTGAAATATTATGTTGAAGCCACTAAAGATTTCAGGAAGACTTCTAGTCTGTTCGTTTTCTTTTCTGGTTCCAGGAATGGTCAGAAGCCTTCTGCTGTTTCTTTGGCATCATGGTTAAAGCTTTTGATTAATCAAGCTTATTTGGAGCTGTAAGAGAATTACAGCTCATTCTACTAGATAAGTTTCCACATTTTATAGATTCCACATTTTATAGATGTCATTTATCTTATCTAGTACTTCTTGCCATGCCGGAGGGCCTCTCTTCCAGTGTCTCGCTATGCAAACTCAAGTAGCTGTGCACATAATTTTGAGTTTGTTAATTGTGGAGTTTAAAGGAACCTCCCTATTCAAAAGTGCCTGAGATATAGTTAAGATTATATTTTTATCTAATACCTCACTTAGTAGAGTGTTGAGCCATGCCCATGTGTCCCCTATGGCCCTGCAGTCCCACCACATGTGCCTATAAGAGACCGGTTCATCACAGCCCCTATAGCATAATTTAGATCCGCCAGGTAAGTAGTGGGATGTTCTCAGAGGCGTTAGGTACCACCTGAATGCTGTCTTTAAACAGTTTTCCCTAAGATCTGCACCAATGAGGCCTCTACATGAATCAAAGAATATTTGGTCCCATTCATTCTGTGGAAGCAGGATTCCCGCATTTTCCTCCCATTTCAGTGCTATAGTTGACTTTGTAGTGTGCCTTGTGTCCTGAATTGTTATATATAGTTTAGATATAATGCTCTTTTCTCTAGTGGGACATAGACATACATTTTCAAGGGCCGTAAATGGGTGTTTGCCTAGGGCTACCACGTATTTATTTAGGGCCGAGGAGATTTGTAAGAACAAGAACCAGTGCTGTTTATGTGGGTGTAGTTTTTCCTGTAAACGAGTAAATGTTATTATTCGTGATTGCTCAATGAAGTCTGCAACCCTGTATAAGCCATTATTGGTCCATTTACCCACTAATCTATGTGTCTCCTTTGGGAGTAAACATCTTATTGGTTTAATCCATGATCTTGCTGGGAGCATCTCTGAGGATTTGGTTATCAATTTCCAGTGTGTCAGTGTATCCAAAGTCGAGGCAGGTCGGAAAGCACTCTGGTCCAAATCTATCCCCGAGTCCCACGGAGTATCGTCTGAGTTCTCTATCCCTAGCAGGTCTGTCTCAATTCTTGTCCAGATAATGTCTTGTGATTGTTTGTGGAGGAGTGATGCTTGTGCTATTCTAGCTGCATGATAATATTCTTGTAAGCTTGGTAAACCCACCCCTCCCAACCATCTATATCTAGCTAAAGTATATGAGGCTATTCTTGCCTTACCCTCTCCTCTCAAGAAAGAAATGAGATCTGTTTATTGTTTTTTTAGTTCGGAAGGGAGGGATCTTGTTTGGAAGAGATCTAAAGAGGTACAAGATCCTAGGAAGCACATTCATTTTAATAGCTGAAAGATGGCCATACCATGAAAAGGTACCTTTTTTCCAAGTCTTCAGGTCACATCTAATAGTTATAGAGTGGGACATCGTTTAATTTATATAGTTTGTCATGTGACTCTGAGATGTTAACCCCTAGGTATGTTAGAGAGTCTTTTATCCATTTGATGTCAAAGTTAACCTCGATTAATTTTCTTGTGGGGGGGGGGGGGAGTGCTAGGGGTATCACCTCACATTTATCTACATTTACCTTATATCCTGAAATTTCTGAAAAGTCTTGTAAAAGCTGGTATAGGTTAGTAAGGGAGTGCAGTGGATCAGTCAAGGTCAGGAGAATGTCGTCCGCAAAAAGCGAAAGTTTATATTCTGTGTTATTAATTGTTACTCCTTTTATGTCATAAGTGTTCCTAATGCATGCTGCTAAAGGCTCAATACACAAAGCAAACAGGAGTGACGATAAGGGACAACCCTGTCTGGTTCCGTTTTTTATGTCTATAGTTCTTGATGGGTAGCCTGCTGCACTAATAGCAGCTTGTGGGGTAGAATATATACCCTTGAGTGCCTCTAGGAATGGACCTCTAAATCCCATTGTGGAGAGAATCTTAAACATATAGTTCCAGTCTATGCGATCGAACGCCTTCTCCGCATCCAAAGAAAGGAGCAGAGAAGGCGTCCCCCTCCTCCTTAAGTATTCTGTCAAGTCCACCGTTCTGCGAATATTATCTGGGGCTTCCCTTCCTTTAATGAAACCCACCTGGTCAGGGTGAATCAGTCAGGGGGAGTATTATCTGGAGTCTGCTTGCCAGAACCTTTGTCAGGATTTTGATATCCTGGTTTATCAAGGAGATAGGCCTGTAGCTCTGACACAGCGCAGGATCCTTCCCTGGCTTGGGGATGACTATGATTTTGGCTTTAAGAATATCTGTAGGGATTTCAACTCCCTGCATTATGTCATTGCAAAATTTCTGCAAATGTGGCACCAAGGATGTCTTAAACAGTTTATAGTATTCGCTAGATAGACCATCAGGGCCTGGAGCTTTACCTGATTTTAAGTCTTTAATTACCGTGACGATTTCTTGTGTTGAAATCTCAGCGTTTAAGGCCTCTCTTTCCGCGGGGTCAATGGTATGAAGCTGTGCTTTTTGTAAGAACCGTGTTAAAAATAATTGTGTTTGGTTGTTATTATCCACTTTTTTCCCATCATATAGGGTTTTATAGTAGCTAGCAAAAATGTTAGAGATAACCTGTGGGTTTGACATCAGAGTGCCACACTCTGTGTATAGTCTGGGTATAGAATATTGTTTCGTCCTATTTCGTAATTTGTTGGCTAAGTATCTGTCCGGCTTATTGGAATATAAAAAATAGTTAGCTTTCAGTTTTTGAATGGCACTCATCGCGGAGTCATTTAAAATTTTTGTCAAAAATTTTCTCTTAGTTTGGAGGATTCTAAATGTAGTATTAGATTGTGTGCTTTTGTGTTGGACCTCTAGAGTCATGATGTCTGCGTGAAGTTGGTCAATAGTCTGATTCGCCACCTTGGTTATCCTAGATTTTTCTTATATCATTACCCCCGGATAACAGGTTTATGCTAGAACCCTAAGAATCAGACATTGAGGGTAATCCTGACCAAACTTCATCTGAGGAAACCATTGCAGAGGACTTAACACCAGTCACAAAAGCAGATCTAAAAGATTTGGTGTCCAAACAAGATATTAACAAGAACTTTGAAAAAATGTGGACTAAGTTAGATTCCATACAATCCACAGTTACCAACAGCTTGGCAGAACTAAAGCAAGATATGCAAAAATTGGGCACAAGAATCGCCACGCTGGAAGACAATAACAACCTTAAAGAGGAAACTATAGATAAAGTATCACAACAAGTTCAGGTTCACAAACAAGAATTGGAAGATCTCAACGACAAAATGGAGGACTTGGAGAACCGCACAAGAAGGTGCAATATTAGACTCAAATGAGTACCATAATCCATAACACCACTGGATCTGCAGAATTTCCTAAAACAATTGTTCCAAGCGATTACAGGACATACTGATGAAGACAAATTTCAAATTGAGCGAGCACATCGCACTCTTAAAGCAAAACCCAAGGGAGATCACCCGCCAAGGGATGTCATAATTAAGCTATTACGTTTTCCAGATAAAGAAGAGGTCATGCAAGCAGCGAGAAAGAATCCAACTTTTAAGCTTTAAGGAACAGTAATTCAATTTTTTCTAGTTCCTAGATTTTTCTTTTATCATTACCCCCCGGGTGACAGGTTTATGCGCAGCCCATAAGTTAACCCCTTAATGACAACTGACGTACCAGGTACGTCATGCAATAACAACCAGTTAATGACAATAGACGTACCTGGTACGTCAGTTGTCTAAGAGAGTGCTGGAAGCGATCGCAATCGCTTCCAGCAGCTCTCAGGGTATTGCAGTGATGCCTCCATAATGAGGCATCCTGCAATACCTTTTTAGAAGACTCCGATGCAGAGAGAGCCACTCTGTGGCCCTCTCTGCACCGGTAGCGATGGTGCCGGTTCGTTGGTGGGTGGGAGCATAACAGGGAGGCGGGTGGGTGGCCCATCGCTACCCGGCATCCAGTTCCTGTAAGTGCAATGTGCACGCCGGGTGCCGGGAGCGTGCGCGGGGGTGCGCGTGCGATTAGCTGGCCACTGACACCAATGAGGAAGGAAGAGGGGGGAAAAAAGATTTTAAAAATATAAATATATAAGGATCTGGGAGGGGGAGGGGGTTGGGGTATTGTGGGGGACTGCTACACTACAGAAAATATTAATAATTCCAAAAAGAGAAAAAGATACTTTTGTTTTTGGGGGCAAATTGGGTACTGGCAGACAGCTGCCAGTACCCAAGATGGCGGCAAATAGGTAGGGGAGAGTGTTAGAGAGCTGGGGGGGGGATCATGGAGGTTGGGGCTAAGGCAGGGGTCCATCACAGCTAAAACATTTTATTTTTTTTTATTAAAAAAAAAAGAAAAACTCCTTTTATTTAGTACTGGCAGACTTTCTGCCAGTACTTAAGATGGCGGGGACAATTGTGGGGTGGGGGAGGGAAGAGAGCTGTTTGGGAGGGATCAGGGGGTGGGATGTGTCAGGTGGGAGGCTGATCTCTACCCTAAAGCTAAAATTAACCCTGCAAACTCCCTACAACCTACCTAATTAACCCCTTCACTGCTGGGCATAATTTACGTGTGGTGCGCAGCAGCATTTAGCGGCCTTCTAATTACCAAAAAGCAATGCCAAAGCCATATATGTCTGCTATTTCTGAACAAAGGGGATCCCAAAGAAGCTTTTACAACAATTTGTGCCATAATAGCACAAGCTGTTTGTAAATACTTTCAGTGAGAAACCTAAAATTGTGAAAAATGAATTTTTTTTTAATTGTTTGCTCGCATTTGGCGGTGAAATAGTGGCATAAAATATATCAAAATGGGCCTAGATCAATACTTGGGGTTGTCTACTACACTACCCCAAAGGGGATCCCAAAGAAGCATTTACAACCATTTGTGCCTTAATTGCAGAAGCTGTTTCTAAATAATTTCAGTGGGAAACCTAAAGTTTGTGACAAAATTTGTGAAAAAGTGAACTTTTTTTTTTATTTGATGACATTTGGCGGTGAAATGGTGGCATGAAATATACCAAAATGGGCCTACATCAATACTTTGGGTTGTCTTCTAAAAAAAAATATATACATGTCAAGGGATATTCAGGTTTTCCTGACAGATATCAGGGTTCCAATGTAACTAGCGCTAATTTTGAAAAAAAGGGGTTTGGAAATAGCAAAGTGCTACTTGTATTTATGGCCCTATAAATTGCAAAAAAGGCAAAGAACATGTAAACATTGGGTATTTCTAAACTCAGGACAAAATTTAGAAACTATTTAGCATAGGTGTTTTTTGGTGATTGTAGATGTGTAACAGATTTTGGGGGTCAAAGTTAGAAAAAGTGTGTTTTTTTCAATTTTTTCCTCATATTTTATATTTTTTTTATAGGAAATTATAAGATATGATGAAAATAATGGTATCTTTAGAAAGTCCATTTAATGGCGAGAAAAACGGTATATAATATGTGTGGGTACAGTAAATGTGTAAGAGGAAAATTACAGCTAAACACAAACACAGCAGAAATGTAAAAATAGCCTTTGTCATTAAGGGTAAGAAAATTGAAAAATGGTCTGGTCATTAAGGGGTTAATAGGGTTAGTTGTGGTGTTCTCATTAAAATGCCAATATTCTTCCATGATCCTCCCTACCTCTGTATGGAATTGTGTATTTTTTAAAATAGATGGGTCGAATGTCCATGATTTTTGTCGTTGGCTGTTGATTATGCCTGTCATTGTTAATTGGACCACTGAGTGATCCGACCAAACACAAGGATGGATATTGGAATTGATAATGTTCAGGATATAATCTAATCTCGTGTAGATGTTATGGGCATGTGAGTAAAATGTATGGTCTGTTGTTGTGCCATATAGTGTCTCCCATGTGTCAAGCAGGTTATGTTCAGAAAGTGATTCTCTTATCAATTTTACTATGGAATTCTGCCTATTTTGTTTGTGAGTGGATTTGGTTTCGCCTCTAACAGCTTGGGCGGTGATATTGATGTTAAAATCTCCTGCAAGTATGATCCTGGAGTGGGACCACTGTGTCAATTGATGAGAAATATACTGAAAGAAGGAGTGTTGGCCTTCATTTGGGGCGTATATATTACATAAGGTGACTTTTGTGTTGTGTATGCGGCCCCTGACAATAAGAAATCTCCCTTCAGGGTCTCTTATAATCTCTTCTGTTTCAAATTGCAGGGAGGAGTGTATGAGAATAGAGACCCCCCTCTTTTTCTAGTCCGTGGTGGAGTGGAAGTGAGTGGGAAATAGTCTATGCCAGTATCTTGGTATCAGGTCGTGTGTGAAATGTGTCTCCTGAAGGTACACAATACTTGCTTTTAATTTAATGTATTGAGTGAGCACTATCTTTCTTTTAGTAACTGTATTGAGACCTCTCACATTGTGTGAGAGTATGACTAGACATGAGATCCAAAAGCAGTGCAGCATACCACCCCACCAGGTGAAGCAGGGATTAGAATAGGTTGTGCCCTTTTGGACCTATAATCTGTCTGGAAATCTGTGATAGACCATATGACCACATTAATAATAAAAATTTTTTAAAAAAAGAGCGTTTAACAACCTAAAAATAAAACAGTGAGAATGTAAGTTCAAAACCTGAACTGTAAACATGTGTCTGAAAGAAATATAATCATAATTAGTTTGCAGTTTAAGAGCGTAAAACATATAACATGTAAACAAAGGGTAATCCAGTGCAAAATGTAGTTAATTGGCAGCTTTTTTTTTTTATAACAAAAATGACACCTCAACCCTGGAGGCCCATAACCTTCTTAAGCGTCCAAGGTATCCCCTGCATATCGTGAGTCATTCGTGTACAAAGCACTGCCCAATCTACCAGGTCAGTTGCCACTTAATGGGCTTTTAAGAATGAGGCCTCAATTTATCAAACTTGTAAAGTGGCTACTTGCTATTCTTTGCATACGTTTACAAAATTCTATCATTTTAATGTGCTTCCGGCAATTTGACTCTTGCCTTTTCAAATTTTTTTAAGTGCATTTAAAAAATATATATATACTGTATATTGAGGTTGTGGATTTATTCTCTCAGTTAAAAAGATGTTTTTAAATCCCTCCCTTTAAGTAATTACTTGTGTACTTCACAGCTTGTATAATAGAAAACGTAATTTATGCTTGCCTGATAAATTAATTTCTTTCATGGTGGAGAGAGTCCACAAGACTCTCTTCTCTTGTACTTTTTCTCCCTTCTCTTGTTGTATAGAGACCACAAGACCGTGGGTATTGTTTTTTTTTTTTTAAGAATATCTTTTTCTCTGCTCCATTTTTTGGCTCTTGCTCTTTTTCTTCGCTTATTTCTGCTTGACTATGCATTAGACTGAGGTATGAGGGGTTATATAGACCTCTTGTGGTTTGGGAATATTTGCTTCCTCCAAGTGGTAGAGAAGGTAATTCCCATGAGTAATGGATCGTGGACTCTCACCACCATAAAACAAATTTATTTATCAGATAAGCATAAATTATTTTTATGTGTTTCCCAGAAAATGCAGGGCAATTAAGGGTTAAATTATTGACATTGCATTTGATTGTCTGAAACATATGGAACCCCTTTACTTTGGACCTGTGTGGCTGACAAGTACTAGGATTTGAAATTGGTAGGAAGGAAGCAGAGGAGATCACTGATACTAGCTGCCCATCAGTATACAGAAGTGGTAAACAAATGTGCAAGGGGAGAGAAGTGGCTATGCTTTTACCCAACTATATCAGGCTCCTAAAAATAGCACTTTACCTTATGTATTACAGTCACTGTATAGTTTGTTCTGATGAAGGGGATATTGTTTTCCCAAAACATTAATAAATCTTTGACACTTTTTCACCTAAATCCTGTGCATGCTTCTGTTTTTATTAATTAATTTATTGATTATTGAGATAGCACCATGGTAGTTGACCCAATGGAGGGTTTAATCAGATTGACATAATATCTATCTATATCTAGATCTTTGTGTGTAGCCGCATTACACAAATAAATCTGTCTGATGCTGCGACCCGTTAGGTAGACAGTTAAGACGTGAATAGTGCTGCTTATTAGATCAGCATAGTTTTCAGCTCACGGCCAGCAATGCTCTGCGGGTCTCAAGCAGTACTTCTGCTGTGTGTTTAACCCCTTTGTGGGGGTTAAACACACAGTAGTGCAAGGTCAATCGTCTTAAAATTATATGATATAAGAGTTTAGAGACTATTAATCTTCTATAGGTAGGGTTTTGTGCAATTCATGTATTGCTGGTGTAGTATACCCTCTTATTTGGGAGATTATTACTAAAACAGATTGTCTGGCTCCTACTGTTCCAGTGGAATACATTTGCACAAATCAAACCATTATGACAATTTGCTTATAAGAGTTAAATACCTAAGATATGCACTGGGACTTTGGTTCATACTCCTAATGGGAGGTATGTCTAAATTTTCAATCAATAGGCCAAAGACTGCTTAAAGCAGTTATTTTATCTTTAACTGCTAAAGGGATATAAAAGTACTGAAAGAAAATGTTTTGTATTAGAGCATTTTATTATTGCTCTGTTGTTTGCATATAACTGTGTGTTTAACTCAAAAGTCAGCTCCTAGTTGAACACATCTGGGGAGCCAATGGCAAGAGGCATATGGTGGTAGCAACCAGTCACAATCTAGATTTCCGATCCTAAACTTACCTATGAATGTTTTTGAACAAAGGATACCAAGAAAAACAATGAAACATGATACCAGAAGAAAATTAAAAAGCCGATGAAAATTGCGTCATGAAAGCTTTATTTTGACTTCCATGAACCATTAAATAACGCACTTAAACCGTTATATAGTCAAAAATATGTTTTTACTTTTAAGTCTACACGAGAAAGGGTCTATATTTGACTTTTTAAAAGATTTTTATCATAGAACATATCTATGTAATCTAGATTTATCTAATCCATTTGGCAGGTTTATATCTTTGAGAACCTACATTTGTTTTCATCCAAGCTCAGTTACATCATCTCAAGCATTCCAAGCATATACCTATGGACCTTTCATTTAGAGTGAAAGATTTGTCTAGGCATACCCTGGAAAAAGCCAGAAACTATAGGCTTAAAGAAAGCCATCCAAGAAGCCAAGAAATATTCACTTGTCAGTAACCCTAGTTGAAAGGCTAAATGTCCTGTCCTTGTATTCTTGATACATGGTCAAGCTACGCTCATTGGAGCTCATTCCCTTTAAAAGATAAAATGTAATAAACCTGTAAGATCTAGGAGAATACAGTATTTTTCACCAGGTATATTTAAGAGACCGTAAAGTCAAAATTAAACTTTCATTGTCTAGATAGAGCTTGCAATGTTAAACAACTAACTTATTTCTCTTGTAAGGTGTATCCAGTCCACGGATCATCGATTACTTGTGGGATATTCTCATTCCCAACAGGAAGTTGCAAGAGGACACCCACAGCAGAGCTGTAATATAGCTCCTCCCCTAACTGTCATACCCAGTCATTCTCTTGCAACTCTCAACAAGCTAGGACGTTGTAGGAGAGAGTGGTTAAATATAGCTAGTTTATTTTCTTCAATCAAAAGTTTGTTATTTTTAAATAGTACCGGAGTTATGCAATTTTATCTCAGGCAGTAAATAGAAGAAGAATCTGCCTGAGGTTTCTATGATCTTAGCAGGTTGTAACTAAGATCCATTGCTATTCTCACATATGTCTGAGGGGATTACACAGATGAGGTAACTTCAGCGAGAGAATGGCGTGCAGTTTATTCTGCTATCAGGTATGTGCAGTTATAATTTTTTCTAGAGATGGAAAACACTAGAAAATGCTGCTGATACCGGATTAATGTAAGTTAAGCCTGAATACAGTGATTTAATAACGACTGGTATCATGCTTACTCCCAGGGGTAATACCCTTATTATATTTACAATATAAAATGTTTGCTGGCATGTTTAATCGTTTTTATATATGCTTTGGTGATAAAACTTTATTGGGGCCTAGTTTTTTCCACATGGCTGGCTTAAATTTTGACTAGAAACAATTTCCACTGTTGTAGTATAAAAGTTACAGTTGGGGCAGTTAAAATTACAAACTGTGACATCCAGCTTCCCTCAAAGGCCCTCTGAATGCTATAGGACATCTCTAAAGGGCCCAAAGGCTTTCCAAAGTCGTTTATTGGGGAAGGTAGGGCCACAGCTTGCTGTGGCAGTTGGTTGTGACTGTTAAAAAACGTCTATTTCGTTTTTTTGATCCGTTTTTTGAACTAAGGGGTTAATTATCCATTTGCAAGTGGGTGCAATGCTCTGTTAGCCTATTATACACACTGTAAAAATTTCGTTTGATTTACTGCATTTTTTCACTGTTTTTCGAATTCTGACAACATTTGCTTCTCTTAAAGTACCGTTTTTTACATTTGCTTGTTAACTTGATTTAAAGTGTTTTCCAAGCTTGCTAGTCTCATTGCTATTCTGTATAAACATGTCTGACATAGAAGAAACTCCTTGTTTATTATGTTTAAAAGCCATGGTGGAACCCCCTCTTAGAATGTGTACCAAATGTACTGATTTCATTTTATGCAATAAAGATAATTTTCTGTCTTTAAAAAATGTATCACCAGAGGAATCTGACAAGGGGGAAGTTATGCCGACTAACTTTCCCCACGAGTCAGACCCTTTGACTCCCGCTGAAGGGACTCATGCTCAAATGGCACCAAGTACATCTAGGGCGCCCATAGCGTTTACTTTACAAGACATGGCGGCAGTCATGGATAATACACTGTCAGCGGTATTAGCCAGACTACCTGAACTTAGAGGTAAGCAAGATAGCTCTGGGGTGAGACAAAATGCAGAGCATACTGACGCTTTAAGAACCATGTCTGATACTGCCTCATATGCAGAAGCTGAGGAAAGAGAGCTTCAGTCAGTGGGTGATGTTAATGACTCAGGAAAGATACCTGATTCTAATATTTCTACATTTAAATTTAAGCTTGAACACCTCCGCGTGTTGCTTAGGGAGGTTTTAGCTGCTCTGAATGACTGTGATACCATTGCAGTGCCAGAGAAATTGTGTAGACTGGATAAATACTTTGCAGTGCCGGTGTGTACTGATGTTTTTCCAAATACCTAAAAGGTTTACAGAAATTATTAATAAGGAATGGGATAGACCAGGTGTGTCGTTCTCTTCCCCTCCTATTTTTAGAAAAATGTTTCCAATAGACGCCACCACATGGGACTTATGGCAGACAGTCCCTAAGGTGGAGGGAGCAGTTTCTACTCTAGTAAAGCGTACTACTATCCCTGTCGAGGACAGTTGTGTTTTTTTTTGTTTTTTTAGATCCAATGGATAAAAAATTAGAGGTTACCTTAAGAAAATATTTATTCAACAAGGTTTTATCCTACAGCCCCTTGCATGCATTGCCCCTGTCACTGCTGCTGCGGCGTACTGGTTTGAGTCTCTGGAAGAGGCTTTACAGGTAGCGACTCCATTGGATGACATACTTGGCAAACTTAGAGCACTTAAGCTAGCCAATTCTTTTATTCTGATGCCATTGTTCATTTGACTAAACTAACGGCTACGAATTCTGGTTTTGCTATACAGGCGCGCAGAGCGCTATGGCTTAGATCATGGTCAGCTGACGTGACTTCAAAATCTAAGCTACTTAACATTCCCTTCAAGGGGCAGACCCTATTCGGGCCTGGTTGAAGGAGATTATTGCTGATATCACTGGAGGAAAAGGTCATGCCCTTCCTCAGGACAAGTCCAAATCTAGGGCCAAACAGTCTAATTTTCGTGCCTTTCAAAACTTCAAGGCAGGTGTGGCATCAACTTCCTCTAATAATAAACAAGAGGGAACTTTTGCTCAATCCAAGACGGTCTGGAGACCAAACCTGACATGAAAAAGGTAAGCAGGTAAAAAAGCCTGCTGCTGCCTCTAAAACAGCATGAAGGAACGGCCCCCTATCCGGGAATGGATCTAGTAGGGGGCAGACTTTCACTCTTTGCCCAGGTGTGGTCAAGAGATGTTCAGGATCCCTGGGCGTTGGAAGTTTTATCCCAGGGATATCTTCTGGACTTCAAAGCTTCCCCCCCAAAAGGGAGATTTCACCTTTCACAATTATCTGCACACCAGATAAAGAGAGAGGCATTCTTACACTGTGTACGAGTCCTCCTAGTTATGGGAGTGATCCATCCAGTTCCAAAGGAGGAACAGGGACAGGGTTTTTACTCAAATCTGTTTGTGGTTCCCAAAAAAGAGGGAACCTTCAGACCAATTTTGGATCTAAAGATCTTAAACAAATTCCTCAAAGTTCCGTCGTTCAAGATGGAAACTATTCGTACCATCCTACCACTGATCCAGGAGGGTCAATATATGACTACAGTGGATCTAAAGGATGCTTATCTTCACATTCCGATACACAAAGATCATCATCGGTTTCTCAGGTTTGCCTTTTAAGACAGGCATTACCAGTTGTAGCTCTTCCCTTGGGATTAGCTACAGTCCCAAGAATCTTTACAAAGGTTCTAGGGTCATTTATGGCGGTCCTAAGGCCGCGGGGCATAGCAGTAGCCCCTTATTTAGACGACATCCTGATACAGGCGTCAAACTTCCAAATTGCCAAGTCTCATACGGACGTAGTACTGGCATTTCTGTGGTCGCATGGGTGTAAAGTGAACGAGGAAAAGAGTTCTCTATCCCCACTCACAAGAGTTTCCTTTCTAGGGACTCTGATAGATTCTGTAGAAATGAAAATTCCCCTGACGGAGTCCAGGTTATCAAAGCTTCTAAATTCCTGCCGGGTTCTTCATTCCATTCCGCGCCCTTCGGTGGTTCAGTGTATGGAAGTAATCGGCTTAATGGTAGCGGCAATGGACATAGTGCTGTTTGCACGCTTATATCTCAGACTGCTGCAACTATGCATGCTCAGTCAGTGGAGCGGGGATTACACAGATTTGTCCCCTCAACTGAATCTGGACCAAGAGACCAGGGATTTTCTTCTCTGGTGGCTATCTCGGGTCCATCTGTCCAAAGGTATGACCTTTCGCAGGCCAGATTGGACAATTGTTACGACAGATGCCAGCCTTCTAGGTTGGGGTGCAGTCTGGAACTCCCTGAAGGCTCAGGGATCGTGGACTCAGGAGGAGTCTCTCCTTCCATTAAATATTCTGGAACTAAGAGCGATATTCAAGGCTCTTCAGGCTTGGCCTCAGTTAGCAACTCTGAGGTACATCAGATTTCAGTCGGACAACATCACAACTGTAGCTTACATCAACCATCAAGGGGGAACGGGAAGTTCCCTAGAGATGTTAGTAGTTTCAAAAATAATTCGCTGGGCAGAGATTCACTCTTGTCACCTATCAGCTATCCATATCCCAGGTGTAGAGCACTGGGAGGCGGATTTTCTAAGTCGTCAGACTTTTCATCCGGGAGAGTGGGAACTCCATCCGGAGGCATTTGCACAACTGATTCATCGTTGGGGCAAACCAGAACTGGATCTCATGGCGTCTCGCCAGAACGCCAAGCTTCCGTGTTACGGATCCAGGTCCAGGGATCCCAAGGCGACACTGATAGATGCCCTAGCAGCGCCCTGGTCTTTCAACCTGGCTTATGTGTTTCCACCGTTTCCTCTGCTCCCTCGACTGATTGCCAAGATCAAGCAGGAGAGAGCATCAGTGATTCTGATAGCACCTGCGTGGCCACGCAGGACCTGGTATGCAGATCTAGTGGACATGTCATCCTTTCCACCATGGTCTCTGCCTCTGAAACAGGACCTTCTACTTCAGGGTCCTTTCAACCATCCAAATCTAATTTCTCTGAGGCTGACTGCCTGGAGATTGAACGCTTGATTTTATCAAAGCGTGGCTTCTCCGAGTCAGTTATTGATACCTTAAGACAGGCACGAAAGCCTGTCACCAGGAAAATGTACCATAAGGTATGGCGTAGATATCTTTATTGGTGTGAATCCAAGGGTTACTCATGGAGTAAGGTCAGGATTGCTAGGATATTATTTTTTCTCCAAGAAGGTTTGGAAAAAGGATTGTCAGCTAGTTAAGCGTCTGGCAGATGTTCCAGACGTTCAGGCATTTTGTCAGGCTTTAGTTAGAATCAAGCCTGTGTTTAAACCTGTTGCTCCACCATGGAGCTTAAACTTGGTTCTTAAGGTTCTTCAAGGAGTTCCGTTTGAACCTCTTCATTCCATAGATATCAAGCTTTTATCTTGGAAAGTTCTTTTTTTTGGTAGCTATTTCCTCGGCTCGTAGAGTCTCTGAGCTATCTGCCTTACAATGTGATTCTCCTTATCTGATTTTTCATACGGATAAGGTAGTCCTGCGTACCAAACCTGGGTTCTTACCTAAGGTGGTATCTAACAAGAATATCAATCAAGAGTTTTTGTTGTTCCATCCTTGTGTTACACAATTTGGACGTGGTCCGTGCTTTAAAGTTTTACTTACAAGCTACTAAAGATTTTCGTCAAACATCTGCTTTGTTTGTTGTCTACTCTGGACAGAGGAGAGGTCAAAAGGCTTCGGCAACCTCTTTTTCTTTTTGACTAAGAAGCTTAATCCGCTTAGCCTATGAGACTGCTGGACAGCAACCTCCTGAAAGGATAACAGCTCATTTCACTAGAGCCGTGGCTTCCACTTGGGCCTTTAAAAATGAGGCTTCTTTTGATCAGATTTGCAAGGCGACGACTTGGTCTTCGCTTCATATTTTTTCAAAATTTTACAAATTTGATACTTTTGCTTCTTCGGAGGCTATATTTGGGAGAAAAGTTTTTACGGGCAGTGGTTCCTTCCATTTAAGTTCCTGCCTTGTCCCTCCCTTCATCCGTGTACTTTAACTTTGGTATTGGTATCCCACAAGTAATGGATGATCCGTGGACTGGATACACCTTACAAGAGAAAACAGTAACACAATTTATGCTTACCTGATAAATTTATTTCTCTTGTGGTGTATCCAGTCCACGGCCCGCCCTGTCATTTTAAGGCAGGTAATTTTTAAATTTAAACTACAGTAACCACTGCACCCTATGGTTCCTCCTTTCTCGGCTTGTTTTCGGTCGAATGACTGGCTATGACAGTAAAGGGAGGAGCTATATTACAGCTCTGCTGTGGGTGTCCTCTTGCAACTTCCTGTTGGGAATGAGAATATCCCACAAGTAATTGATGATCCGTGGACTGGATACACCACAAGAGAAATAAATTTATCAGGTAAGCATAAATTGTGTTTTTATCAATTTTTCTTTGTGTTCTTGGTATCCTTTTTTTTACAGTAAATATAGGTAGAATCAGGTCAGGAATGTGCACGTGTCTTTAACACTGTATGGTAGCAGAGTTTGCAACAATGTATAACATAGCTCTAAACAATGTTGCAAAGCACTGCTGCCATACATAGCATAGATTACCAGACCTGTCTTTAGGTACAAATATTCAGATACAATGTAAATAATTGTATCTGAAGACAGGTGTGAAACTCCAAAACATTATAAAGTAAAATCATCACATTTGGTGCAAGACCAGACAGTGCCTCCTTCTTTTGCTATTGTTAATACTTTGAGTTGCACCCCAGCAGAGGTTACTGAGGGTGCTGAGCCTACTTGGAAATATATATTATTACATATATTTGCTTCTATTGTCCATCTGAAAGGGACATAAACACCTTGCATTTGTAATCTTGCTGTAAATGAACATACTAAATACATTTGCCATTTATTGTATTGCGTTAACCCCTTATTTACTGCAATAGCGGGGTAAGGCTTGTGAAGTCTCCAGCATGTACTTGCATTTCCTACAAAAGGAAAAGTATTACCACTACGCATAATATTCCTACGCATATTATGTATTGCATGTTCTTTTAATAGATCTCAGCAAAAAAAATGTTTTTAAATATATCATTACATTATCATTCATTTTCTGTTTAATGTGTCAAGGTACTAGCAATGGGTGATGTGTGGAATTTAAGAAGGGGAAACTGACATTTTAAAAAGGCTGATGCCTGGTTCTTATTGGAAGCAAGATTTGTGCAGATGTGAAAGACACATTTAAAGACTGTAATGGAAGTTAAATGTGTATAAGCCCAGCTTCAGAGATCCCCCATAAACGTTTTATACTGTGTGTATTGCTTTTATAGAGCTGAATTCTTGCTCATTATGGATAACTACAAATGTGATCTGTCAAGTGTAAATGTGCCATGTGACTAATATCTGTGAAATAGTAGTGATTAATAAAAATGCCCCTTTAATAGTTAATGAAGCACCATTATATCACTTGTTATTATTTTAATAATGTGTCGTCATATTTACTGCTAAACCTTTGTTAAATGATGAACTGTCTTTTTTTTTCAGATGAATTGTTGTCAGAAGATTATACTGTATCACTTGACTGGGATTTGTCAATGAGAATTCACCAACAATGGAAGCAATCTTTGAAGGTATTTTAATATTCCTTCTGTGTTCTACCATCACATTACAGAATAAGATTTCTCCAACATTGGTGTGTCCGGTCCACGGCGTCATCCTTACTTGTGGGATATTCTCTTCCCCAACAGGAAATGGCAAAGAGTCCCAGCAAAGCTGGTCACATGATCCCTCCTAGGCTCCACCCACCCCAGTCATTCTCTTTGCCGTTGCACAGGCAACATCTCCACGGAGATGGTTAAGAGTTTTTTGGTGTTTAAATGTAGTTTTTTATTCTTCTATCAAGTGTTTGTTATTTTAAAATAGTGCTGGTATGTACTATTTACTCTGAAACAGAAAAGGATGAAGATTTCTGTTTGTAAGAGGAAGATGATTTTAGCAGACAGTAACTAAAATCGATTGCTGTTTCCACATAGGACTGTTGAGATGAAGTAACTTCAGTTGGGGGAAACAGTTAGCAGACTTTTCTGCTTAAGGTATGACTAGCCATATTTCTAACAAGACTGTGTAATGCTGGAAGGCTGTCATTTCCCCTCATGGGGACCGGTAAGCCATTTTCTTAGTCTAACAAACAGAATAAAGGGCTTATTATGGGCTAAAAAACTGGTAGACATTTTTATGGGCTAAATCGATTGCTTTATTTGTGCATATTATTCAGATTTAGGCTAACAATTGGCATTTATAATCTTGGGGAACGCTTATAAAACGGCAGGCACTGTATTGGACACCTTTTTCAGTCAGGGGGCCTTTCTAGTCATAGACTGAGCCTCATTTTCGCGCCATTAATGCGCAGTTGTTTTTTTGAGAGCAGGGCATGCAGATGCATGTGTGAGGATCTAAGAATCTCTGAAAAAGCTTTTAGAAGGCGTCATTTGGTATCGTATTCCCCTCAGGGCTTGGTTGGGTCTTAGCAAAGACTATATCTGGGACTGTATAGGGGTTAAATTGAAAAACGGCTCCGGTTCCGTTAATTTAAGGGTTAAAGCTCTGAAATTTGGTGTGCAATACTTTTAAGGCTTTAAGACACTGTGGTGAAATTTTGGTAATTTTTGAACAATTCCTTCATACTTTTTCACATATTCAGTAATAAAGTGTTTTCTGTTTGAAATTTAAAGTGACAGTAACGGTTTTATTTTAAAACGTTTTTTGTGCTTTGTTGACAAGTTTAAGCCTGTTTAACATGTCTGTACCTTCAGATAAGCTATGTTCTATATGTATGAAAGCCAATGTGTCTCCCCATTTAAATTTATGTGATAATTGTGCCATAGCGTCCAAACAAAGTAAGGACAGTACTGCCACAGATAATGATATTGCCCAAGATGATTCCTCAAATGAGGGGAGTAAACATGATACTACATCATCTCCTACTGAGTCTACACCAGTTTTGCCCATGCAGGAGGCCCCTAGTACATCTAGTGCGCCAATACTTATTACCATGCAACAATTAACGGCTGTAATGGATAACTCCATAGCAAATCTTTTATCCAAAATGCCTACTTATCAGAGAAAGCGCGATTGCTCTGTTTTAAACACTGAAGAGCAAGAGGACGCTGATGATAATTGTTCTGTCATACCCTCACACCAATCTGAAGGGGCCATGAGGGAGGTTTTGTCTGAGGGAGAAATTTCAGATTCAGGAAAAATTTCTCATCAAGCTGAACCTGATGTTGTGACATTTAAATTTAAATTAGAACATCTCCGCGCACTGCTTAAGGAGGTGTTATCTACTCTGGATGATTGTGACAATTTGGTCATTCCAGAGAAATTATGCAAGATGGACAGGTTCCTAGAGGTTCCGGTGCCCCCCAACGCTTTTCCTATACCCAAGCGGGTGGCGGATATAATAAATAAAGAGTGGGAAAAGCCCGGCATACCTTTTGTTCCTCCCCCTATATTTAAGAAATTATTTCCTATGGTCGACCCCAGAAAGGACTTATGGCAGACAGTCCCCAAGGTCGAGGGGGCAGTTTCTACTCTAAACAAGCGCACTACTATTCCTATCGAAGATAGTTGTGCTTTCAAAGATCCTATGGATAAAAAATTGGAAGGTTTGCTTAAAAAGATTTTTGTACAGCAAGGCTACCTTCTACAACCAATTTCATGCATTGTTCCTGTCACTACTGCAGCGTGGTTCTGGTTCGAGGAACTAGAAAAGTCGCTCAGTAGAGAAACTCCATATGAGGAGGTTATGGACAGAGTTCACGCACTTAAATTGGCTAACTCTTTTATTTTAGATGCCGCTTTGCAATTAGCAAAATTAGCGGCGAAAAATTCAGGGTTTGCTATCGTGGCGCGCAGAGCGCTTTGGCTAAAGTCTTGGTCAGCGGATGTGTCATCCAAGACAAAATTGCTTAACATTCCTTTCAAAGGTAAAACTTTATTTGGACCTGATTTGAAAGAGATTATTTCAGACATCACTGGGGGAAAGGGCCACGCTCTTCCACAGGATAGGTCTTTTAAGGCTAAAAATAAGCCTAATTTTCGTCCTTTTCGCAGAAATGGACCAGCCTCTAATTCTGCATCCTCTAAGCAAGAGGGTAATGCCTCACAACCCAAACCAGCCTGGAAACCAATGCAAGGCTGAAACAAGGGTAAGCAGGCCAAGAAGCCTGCCACTGCTAACAAAACAGCATGAAGGAGTAGCCCCCGATCCAGGACCGGATCTGGTGGGGGGCAGACTCTCTCTCTTTGCTCAGGCTTGGGCAAGAGATGTTCAGGATCCTTGGGCGCTAGAAATAGTTTCTCAAGGTTATCTCCTGGAATTCAAGGAACTACCCCCAAGGGGAAGGTTCCACAAGTCTCACTTATCCTCAAACCAAATAAAGAGACAGGCATTCTTACATTGTGTAGAAGACCTGTTAAAGATGGGAGTGATACACCCAGTTCCAATAAAGGAACAAGGAATGGGATTTTATTCCAATCTGTTCGTAGTTCCCAAAAAAGAGGGAACGTTCAGACCAATTTTGGATTTGAAGATCCTAAATAAATTTCTCAGGGTACCATCGTTCAAAATGGAAACTAATTCGAACGATTCTACCCACCATCCAGGAAAGTCAATTTATGACTACCGTGGATCTAAAGGATGCGTACCTACATATTCCTATCCACAAAGAACATCATCAGTTCCTAAGGTTCGCTTTTCTGGACAAACATTACCAGTTTGTGGCTCTTCCATTCGGATTAGCCACTGCTCCAAGGATTTTCACAAAGGTGCTAGGGTCCCTTCTAGCGGTTCTAAGACCAAGGGGCATTGCAGTAGTACCTTACTTGGACGACATTCTAATACAAGCGTCGTCCCTGTCAAAAGCAAAGGCTCATACGGACATCGTTCTAGCCTTTCTCACATCTCACGGATGGAAGGTGAAGAAAGAAAAGAGTTCTCTGTCCCCGTCAACAAGAGTTCCCTTCTTGGGAACAATAATAGATTCCTTAGAAATGAGGATTTTTCTGACAGAGGTCAGAAAATCAAAACTTCTAAGCTCTTGTCAAGTGCTTCATTCTGTTCCTCGTCCTTCCATAGCGCAGTGCATGGAAGTAATAGGATTGATGGTTGCAACAATGGACATAGTTCCTTTTGCACGAATTCATCTAAGACCATTACAACTGTGCATGCTCAAACAGTGGAATGGGGATTATACAGACTTGTCTCCAATGATTCAAGTAGATCAAAAGACCAGAGATTCACTCCGTTGGTGGCTGACCCTGGACCATCTGTCCCAGGGAATGAGCTTCCGCAGGCCAGAGTGGGTCATTGTCACGACCGACGCCAGCCTAGTGGGCTGGGGTGCGGTCTGGGAATCCCTTAAAGCTCAGGGTCTATGGTCTCGGGAAGAGTCTCTTCTTCCGATAAACATTCTGGAACTGAGAGCGATATTCAATGCTCTCAGAGCTTGGCCTCAACTAGCAAAGGCCAAATTCATAAGGTTCCAATCAGACAACATGACGACTGTTGCTTATATCAATCATCAAGGGGGAACAAAGAGTTCCCTGGCGATGAAAGAAGTGACAAAAATAATTCAATGGGCGGAGGATCACTCCTGCCACTTGTCTGCGATCCACATCCCAGGAGTGGAAAATTGGGAAGCGGATTTTCTGAGTCGTCAGACATTTCATCCGGGGGAGTGGGAACTCCATCCGGAAATCTTTGCCCAAATAACTCAATTATGGGGCATTCCAGACATGGATCTGATGGCGTCTCGTCAGAACTTCAAGGTTCCTTGCTACGGGTCCAGATCCAGGGATCCCAAGGCGACTCTAGTTGATGCACTAGTAGCACCTTGGACCTTCAACCTAGCTTATGTATTCCCACCGTTTCCTCTCATTCCCAGGCTGGTAGCCAGGATCAATCAGGAGAGGGCCTCGGTGATCTTGATAGCTCATGCGTGGCCACGCAGGACTTGGTATGCAGACCTGGTGAATATGTCATCGGCTCCACCATGGAAGCTACCTTTGAGACAGGACCTTCTTGTTCAAGGTCCATTCGAACATCCAAATCTGGTCTCCCTCCAACTGACGGCTTGGAGATTGAACGCTTGATTCTATCAAAGCGTGGGTTTTCAGATTCTGTGATAGATACTCTGGTTCAGGCCAGAAAACCGGTAACTAGAAAGATTTACCATTAAATATGGAAAAGATATATCTGTTGGTGTGAATCCAAAGGATTCCCATGGAATAAGATAAAAATTCCTAAGATTCTCTCCTTTCTACAAGAAGGTTTGGAGAAAGGATTATCTGCAAGTTCTCTAAAGGGACAGATCTCTGCTTTATCTGTCTTACTACACAAAAGACTGGCAGCTGTGCCAGATGTTCAAGCATTTGTTCAGGCTCTGGTTAGGATCAAGCCTGTTTACAGACCTTTGACTTCTCCCTGGAGTCTAAATCTAGTTCTTTCAGTTCTTCAAGGGGTTCCGTTTGAACCCTTACATTCCATAGATATTAAGTTACTATCTTGGAAAGTTTTGTTTTTGGTTGCAATTTCTTCTGCTAGAAGAGTTTCAGAGTTATCTGCTCTGCAGTGTTCTCCTCCTTATCTGGTGTTCCATGCAGATAAGGTGGTTTTGCGTACTAAACCTGGTTTTCTTCCTAAAGTTGTTTCTAACAAAAATATTAACCAGGAGATAGTTGTACCTTCTTTGTGTCCGAATCCAGTTTCAAAGAAGGAACGTTTGTTACACAATTTGGACGTTGTCCGTGCTCTAAAGTTCTATTTAGAGGCTACTAAAGATTTCAGACAAACATCTTCCTTGTTTGTTGTTTATTCTGGTAAAAGGAGAGGTCAAAAAGCGACTTCTACCTCTCTTTCCTTTTGGCTTAAAAGCATCATCCGATTGGCTTATGAGACTGCCGGACGGCAGCCTCCTGAAAGAATCACAGCTCACTCCACTAGGGCTGTGGCTTCCACATGGGCCTTCAAGAACGAGGCTTCTGTTGACCAGATATGTAAGGCAGCGACTTGGTCTTCACTGCACACTTTTGCCAAATTTTACAAATTTGATGCTTTTGCTTCTTCGGAGGCTATTTTTGGGAGAATGGTTTTGCAAGCTGTGGTTCCTTCCGTTTAGGTGACCTGATTTGCTCCCTCCCTTCATCCGTGTCCTAAAGCTTTGGTATTGGTTCCCACAAGTAAGGATGACGCCGTGGACCGGACACACCAATGTTGGAGAAAACAGAATTTATGCTTACCTGATAAATTACTTTCTCCAACGGTGTGTCCGGTCCACGGCCCGCCCTGGTTTTTTAATCAGGTCTGATGAATTATTTTCTCTAACTACAGTCACCACGGTATCATATGGTTTCTCCTATATATATTTCCTCCTGTCTGTCGGTCGAATGACTGGGGTGGGCGGAGCCTAGGAGGGATCATGTGACCAGCTTTGCTGGGACTCTTTGCCATTTCCTGTTGGGGAAGAGAATATCCCACAAGTAAGGATGACGCCGTGGACCGGACACACCGTTGGAGAAAGTAATTTATCAGGTAAGCATAAATTCTGTTTTCATAGCATAGATTACCAGACAGTACTCTCTCTATGTAAAAACAGTTCTCTTGCCCTAGGTTGTGTGGTTCTACATGGGATAGAAGCAAGTGCTCCATTATATTTGCCCCCCCCCCCTTTTATATTCTCAGGGAGTATATGCTCTCTGACACCAATATACTCTTGTATATGTCTGTTCAATTCCTTTTTATAAGGAGAATAACCTGGAACTCTGATTGTTATTTTGTAGAGTTGAGGAAACATTGTTTGTTTGATTCCTCTCACCACACTAACTGTTGGAAAGGTCAAGGCACCAAGGCAGGATTGGCCTACCAGGATACCAGGCGATTTCCCTGTGGGCTGCAGCTGGAAAGCTACAATTTAAGGGGTTGATTAATTGATGCAATTTGGGTTGTAGGTTGCCTATATAACATGCTTTTTATTCCCAGTCCTGCCACTCCCAGATCCATCTCAAAGCCAATCTGTGCACTTCAGATGATTATACTTTGGGTTTAACAAGTGGATTATAGATTGTGGGTACTCCTTATCAGCTACCTTCACTCATTCAGTATGATCCTGCACGTGGGGGCAGGATAGAGTTAGGACATCTACAACTTGCTAGTTCACTTTTATATAAGCAGAGTACTGAATGGAATGCTCCTTAGGAATCTGCGGTATGTCCCTATTATCTGTGTGTTATTATTGGGATGAGTCTGTTTTTTTTTTTTTTTTAAATACTTTATTTATTTCCAGCACTAGTCACAGCAACAATGAATGCAAATAGCGAAGATTATTCAGATTACAATATAAACACTGCAACCGTAACAGTACCGGGTTTTACAATACACTCCAATAATACAGTTTTCCCTGAACTTCCCTTGATTTCTCTATACCCCTATCTATGATTTTCCCTTCCCCAACATCTTCGTACAACGTTAACTAAACATAGTGTCATACACATTGATATATGGCCTGCCAGCACATTGTGTCTCTCTATTGTAGATGATTAGAGAAAACTCCATATCTCTTTATGGGTTAGTGGCAGTCTTTAAGCAGTCTCTGAAAGCCGGATACCATCTCTGTATGAAGACAAAAATTCCTCTACTTATGGGAAAACTGTTAACTCCTAACTAGCAACATAGATTATCCCCCTCTATTCCCTCTCCACCCTCCCCTTTCATCAACTGTAGTCTGCACTCCTCAGTTTCATCTCAGTCTGACCCCGAGGCGCCCCCCCCCCCCCCCAGGTTCAGTCTGCTGTGTCTCACTTTCTTCTGTCTAGATGAGTATTGTCTTGTTAATGAAAGATGTTCCATTTTCCGTGTAATTGTGCTTCTAGTAGGTGCTCTGAGTCTTTGAATGGGTAGAGAATCTGTTTCTGGTGTGGTAAGTCTAAGCTATCAATAAGGGGCTCCCACTTACTCAGAAAGTGTTTGGTCCGTAGTGTTATGTCTCCCTGTGTGTCTATCTGTTCATATACCATTTGTTGTTGCAATGCAAGTTTGAGGTGTGTTAGGTTTGGTGGGCTGGCTGACATCCATTGTCTAAAAATGAGTTTCCTAGCCAGTAGTATCACATTATGGATTAATTTGGCGTGTTTCAATGTCTCTGTCTGGGAGTGTAGGAATATCACCACTGTCAGCGTTAGTTCAAAGCTTTCCCCAACAATTCTTTCCACCCATCTTTGCATCATACCCCAGAATCTTGGGCATCGCCATGTCATGTGTATAATGTCTGGGTTAGGATGTGAGCATTTTGGGCATAGCCCCGAGGCTTCGGGGTCCCACTTGTGAAACATCCTAGGTGTTATATATGCGTTGTGTAACAACTTCATGTGAGATTCACGGATTTCATTTGATAGTGAGGCTTTTCTCACCCCTGTGATGCTATGCTCAACAACCTGATCTGCGATTGCCTGTCCCATCAATGTGTTCCAAGTGTTCTGAATGTGGTCTCGAGCAACTGTATTGGGTTTTGTCTATAGGGCCCTATAGGTGTGAGCGATTGAAGTCATCCCACCCCTGGTCAGCGACAGTAATCTGTAGACCTCACATCCGATGTCAGGCAAGTCTCCGGATCTCAGAAGGCCCTGTACATAGTGTCTCATCTGGAGGAATGCAAAGTGATGTGTGTTCGGTATATTGAACCCTGTCTGTAAGTCAATGAATGGCCTTATAGTTTTCAGATCTTCCGACAATACTTGTCGGAGGGTCGTAACTCCCCACTGCTTAAAGGGTTTGGTAGTAAAACCTGCCTGGAAGTCTGGGTTGCCTCGTAATGGGAGGTAGATTGTGTGTTTGTGTGGAACTCCCAAGGCCCCACAAATCTTCCACCAAGCTTTAATGGGGTGGAGGTAAAGGGTTGCGTTCCCCACTGCCCCAGCAACCTGTGCCCTGGTCATGTGTGGAAGCATTTTTAGAGACCACGGTGTGATGAGCTCCTCCTCCAATCCCCGATTGGTGAAGTTACCTTTGTCCAAAAGCCAATCCATCACATATTTAGCCAGAGCCGCCCAGTTGTAGTGCTCTATGTTTGGAAGTCCAAAGCCCCCCATCTCTGGTGTACACTTCAGTTTAAGATAGCTGATTCTGTGTTTTTTCCCTTTCCATAGGAATTTTAAAATGTCTTTGTTTAGGGCCTTGAGATCCTGTTTGTGTAGGAGCTCTGGGAGCATTTGTAGTGTATATAGTAGTTTGGGAAATAATATCATTTTGATTAGCCCTACTCTCCCTGACAGTGTAAGCGGCAGAGTGGCCCAGTTTGAGAGTGTTCGTCGTAAATCTCTAAGAAGTGGTCCAAAATTGATGTCATACCACTGGGCGGGGTCTCTAGACAGAGTTATCCCTAGGTATTTAAATGTGTTGGCAACTATTTTAAAGTTATCTTGAAGTGGCACCGAGGGTCTATTGTTGTGCAGCCACAGTAACTCTGATTTCTCTTTGTTTATACAGTATCCCAATATTTCCCCAAACTCAGTAATAATGCGCATTATATGTGGGATAGTCTTTCTAGGCTTACTCGTGTATAATATCATGTCGTCTGCGAAGAGAGATATGTGTAAGGTTTCTTTACCTATTTTTAGTCCCTCTGTATCCTTTCTGATCTTAATCGCTAGCGGCTCAAGTGCAAGGTCAAAGAGGATCGGGGACAGGGGGCATCCCTGTCTCGTACCCCTCATGAGCGGAAATGTCTTGGATGGTGTACCATTGACCAGGATCGCTGCGCAAGGGTCGTTATAGAGGGCACGTATGGCTGTCAGGAATCCCCCCCCCCACCCCAAATTTCTCCAGTGTTGTAAACAAGTGGTCCAATAGTAACTTGTCGAAGGCTTTTTCGGCATCCACAAGTATCAGACAAGCCTCGTCGTCTCCCCAGTCTCAGTCCTGTCTGTCCTTCCCCCAGTAGTGTGAGAGAACTGTCTGCAGCTTTCTCATGTTTTTGACGGAGGATCTGCCCTTTACAAACCCCGTCTGGTCCTCGTGTACTAATGAGGGGAGTATCTCTGCCAGTCTGTTGGCCAAAATTTTCGTAAACAGTTTGTAGTCCGAATTAAGTAGGGAAATTGGTCGGTAAGATGATGTCAGTAATGGGTCTCTGTCTGGTTTGGGGATGATTGTCACATTTGCTTCCGTAAATCTGTTAGATAAGTTTGCTTTCCCTTTCATGATTGTATTGAACAGTAGTGTGAGTGTGTCTGCTGTTTCTTCCTTGACCATCTTGTAAAATTCCCCTGGTAGCCCATCAGGTCCAGGGGTTTTCTCTAGGGGTAGCATGTCAATGGCCCTAGTGACTTCTCGGGGTTGAATTGGGGCATTTAGCTTACTTAATTGCTCCTCATCCACCTGTGGGAGCATTATGTCTTCCCAGAAGTTTTGTTTCTTTTCTGCGCTCACTTCCTGGGAGTTGTATAGATTTGAGTAGTAGTCTATGAAAGCTTTGTGAATGTCTGTTTCCTGTGTTAGTATTCTATCCTCCCTTCTGATGGCTGTTACAATGTTTGGTTTCCTATCTAGTTTGGTAATTTTCGCTAATAGCTTCCCTGTGCGGTTCTCATAGCGATAAAATTTGGCTTGCAGTCGGTTTTTAGCGTTTACTGATGTTTGTGTGAGGTGTGCATCTCTAAGGGCCTTCGTGTCTCTGTATTTAATTCTATTTCGGTTCGTCGGATGTCCGAGATACTGGTTCCTGGCATTTAAGAGTTGGCGCAGGAGGAGCTCACCCCTCCTCTTGCATGTTTTAGTGAGTTTTATCGCATGGGATGAGTCTGTTTTTATGTTTGAATATTTTTTATTGTCATTATTTTAAAACGTTAAAACAATTACAACCATACCCTCCTCTCCATGCATTTCCAACTACATGAAGATTAGGAAGCAAACAACCAGTATAACATCATTTATGTAGTAAACAATTTAGCTAATATACTAAATTTTATCATGCTCTACTCATTTCCAATGATATTTAAATGTCCTTTTGAGTTCTGCAATGAGAGATAAGTGGTGGACTTCAGAGGTCATCTTTTTCGCGTGATGGTTTATTCAAGTATCTTCCTTGATGCCAAGGAGTCTCTTTTAGGGAGTAGAGCATTTATCTAATCTAGCTTCCATATTAACCTGTCGTTGAGTTACATTAGAAGTTTCAAGGCATCTGAGGTCAATTATATTAACTCAACACAATTAAACTTTAACAAATTATAACATCCTGTGGAGGTAAAGTTAAATAAATCAGGTATGAAAAGGGGAAGGGGGGGGGGGGAGTGACGACACAACTGAGTTTGATTTTTGTGGAGTGTTTCGCAGAAGCTGAGATAACTTTCATTAGTTTTGTATTTCCAAGTTTTATTTAGCTATCCAGTAATACCATATCGCTAGGACGGTCTCTCTATTGTCTAGGGTGTGTGATGCCAGCTCATACATATTATATGTATATTGAATTTTATTGTAAATTTCTGTCCAGGTTGGGCTACCTGTCTTCCAATGCCTGGCTATGCATGTTCTTGTGACTGTACACACTATCCTAATAAATGTGTTGATATGTTTATTAAGTTTACTAATTTGTATGTGTAGGAGGGCCTGTTGGATGGTAAGATCTATATTTTCGTTCAATATGTGATTAAGGACGGATGATAGCTGTCTCCATATCCCTGTAATTTCTCTGCAATCCCACCACATATGCTTGTATGTTCCTATTTCTCCACATCCTCTGTAACATAAGGGACTGCCCTGTGTATGCATATGTGCTGTTCTTACGGGTGTTAAATACCATCGGTGTATAGTCTTGATTATATTCTCCTTAAGATCTACACTTATGAGTCCCTTCTCTGCCTTCTGAAATATTATTTCCCACTCTTTAGTTTCCCTGGAAATGTGTAGATCTCTTTCCCAAGCCATCATAGTAGAGGTTTTGGTATTATTCTGTGATACTTGAATATTTGTATAGAGAATAGAAATAGTATGTTTGTCTCGTTCTTCCGATGAGTCTGTTTTTATGTTTAAATAATTTTTATTGTTTTATAATTTTCAAAGAACAAGAATACATAAAATGAATTAACATGACATACATTATCTTTTCTTCTGTTGTCTTTTGATTTTGGAAAATACTGCATTACAAGTGTACAGTGATATAAGAGTTATAAATCCTAGACATACTGTGTTGTTGAATAGTCACACAATTATCTCATCCTTACACCAATATTCACTGATGACTGTTTCTATCTTAGAACTGTCTTTGGTTCATCAAGCATTGTCAACCGTTTAACAAGAGATTATTAGTATATATATTATGTCTAGCATTTCTTCCTTGAGTTATATCTTTCTAATCCTTGGTACAGCTTGTTTCTTAACTCTGTATTTCTCTAACTGGATACTTTTGGCTGAATCTTTATTATCTTAGAGTAATCCTATGTATGAATTTAAAACCTTACGGTATAACAATTGAGAAAAGAAAGACAAAGAACGAACAGAAAAAAAAAAAAGGAGAGAAAAAAAAAGGGAGCAATAAAAGAAAAAAAAAAAAGGGGGGTTATAAGGGAGGGGGAGTAGGGATGGGTGACGTCGTCTTGTGTCTCAGACCATAGTATATGTGCAACAATGTGTTTGATATGGCTATAGTTTGATGGTCCTTTAAATCTCTGATCTCCGGTTATCTTGTGAGGTTGTGGGCCCCTTGCTTATCCAGTAGTACCACACTGCTTGGATTGTTTCCCTGTTATCTAATGTATATGATGCTGTCTCGTACATGGTGTATGTGTGTTGGATTCTATTATATATCTCAGTCCAGGTTGGAGTTCCAGATTTCCAATATTTAGCTATGCATATCCTCGTGATTGTGCATAAAATCTTAATAAATGTATTGATATGTTTGTGGAATTTACTGAGATGTTCATGTAACAAAGCTTGTTGGATCGTTAGATTAATATTTTCTTCTAGCAACTGACTGAGGAATGTGGATAATCTGCTCCATATCCCCCTAACATCTCTGCAGTCCCACCACATGTGTCTGTATGTCCCTATTTCTCCACAACCTCTATAACATAATCTGCTGCCTTTGGGGGTGCATATGAGCCGTTCGTGTTGGAGTTAAGTACCATCTATGAATTGTTTTGGTGATATTTTCTTTAGGGTCTACACTAATCAGCCCTCTTTCTGCATTTTGAAACATTGATTCCCATACCTTTTTATCTTTGCAAATAAGTAGTTCTTGTTCCCAGGCCAGCATGGTCGTGGTCTTGGTGGTGTTGTGGGTGGTCTGCATAGACACATATAGTAGAGATATGGTATGTTTGTTGCGTTCTTCTGATTTACAGAAGGTTTCTATAGGTGTGGTGGTCTGTTCTCTAGGGTGTTTTAAGTATGATTGTAGAGCAGAGTGTATCTGTAGGTATAAGTACCAATGTAGCTTCAGGGGGTCAATCTTTGTCTGCAGTTGGTTAAACGTCAGTATGTTATGTCCTATTAAGTAGTCTGCCACTCTGTATAAACCTTTGTTTTCCCATTTTTTAATTTGGGTCCAAAGGTCTTCTGATATTAGGTATCTAAGTGGTATTGATATAGAGTGTTGCTGTAGTAGTTTATATTTCGTTCTCGCTGTTTTCCAGATCTTTACAGTGAGGTTTGTAGTGTAAGGTGTAGATGTCTTTCCATCTTTCTGAGCCCTCCCTGGGTCCCAAACAATTAGGTCCGCCTCTTCCCATCCCCCTATGTTCGCTTCCAACTTGGGCCATATTTTTCCCCTTGACCTTTTCAGGAGTAGTGTATCTTGAGCTAGTCTGGCTGCATTGTAGTATTCTATTAAATTTGGTGCACCAATGCCCCCGAGTGGATGGATTTTGCTATCCTGTTCGACTTATCTCCCCTAATGAATGCTGAGATTTCCTTTTGCATTGTTTATAGTTCTGGTTTTATTATTTTTATCGGGAGGGTTCTGAATAAATATAGTATTCGTGGCATGGCGTTCATTTTAACCGCCGCTATTCTACCTAGCCAAGAGAAATTAAAGCTCTTCCATTTTGCCATGTCTCGTCTAATTTGTTTAAATAGTGGGGTATAATTTACTTTGTATAGCTGAGGGGAGCAAGTTGGAATCTGGATTCCTAAGTATTTTAGTGTGTGTTTCATCCATTTAAAGTGAAATTGTGTTTCTAAAATTATTTTAGTTTGTTGGGGCATTGCAATGGGTAGGGCTTCACATTTGTCTGGATTGATTTTAAATCCTGAGATGGTTGAAAATGTCTTTATTGTCTGATAGAGGTTCGGTAGAGATATTAATGGGTTCGTCAAGGTCAGCAAGACATCATCAGCAAATAGAGAAAGTTTGTATTCTAATGAATTTATTTTAACTCCTGAGATGTCTGGGTGTGAACGGATCGCGATTGCTAGTGGCTCTATACAGAGTGCGAATAGTAGTGGGGACAGAGGGCATCCCTGTCTGGTACCGTTTCGTATTGGAAAGGATTTTGACTTGTATCCTGTTGAGGAAACTTGGGCCTCTGGCCATGAGTATATTACTTTTAAAGCTTTTATGAATCCTCCCTCAAAGCCCATATGGTGTAATGTTAAGAACATATAGTCCCAGTCTATTCTATCAAACGCCTTCTCTGCATCCAAAGATAGGAGCAGAGAAGGCGTTCGTGTCTCTCCCAAGAATTGTATTAGATTGGTAACTTTTCGGATGTTGTCTGGGGCTTCCCTGTCTTTAATAAATCCCACTTGGTCCGGATGAACCAAGTGGGGGATGATGTGTTTGAGCCGGTTTGCGATTATTTTTGTGAAGATCTTAAGATCCTGATTTATGAGAGATATTGGGCGGTAATTCTGGCATTTTTTGTGGTCTCTATTCGGCTTGGGTGTCACAACTATCTTGGCCGCTAATAGATCTGCGGGAATATCTCCTCCTTCCATAACGTGATTGCAGAATTTAACCAGGTGTGGGGTGAGTGAGTTTTTGAATAATTTATAATATTCAGCTGGGAAGCCATCTGGTCCCGCCGCCTTTCCCGTTTTAAGGTCTTTGATGGCTCCCAGTATTTCTACTGTGGAGACTGGGGCATTGATTGCTTCCCTCTGTTCTAAGGTTATGTTAGGTAACTGAGTTTGGGAGAAAAATTCTGAAGACTTTGTTTCTGTTTCTTGATTACGTGTAACTTTTTCCCCATTGTACAGTTCCCCATAGTACCTTGCGAAAGTGTCTACAATTTCTTGTGGGTGTGAGGTTGTGGTGTTGTCATGTGTCTCAATTAGTGGGATCACCGAGGCCTTGCACCTTTCTCTGATTTTATGTGCCATGAATTTGTCGGGTTTGTTCGCAAATATAAAGTATTGTGCCTGGATTTTATGAATGGCTCTGGTAGCTTGTGCATGAAGTAATGAGGTTAATGTGGATCTTTTAGTTTGGAGTAGTTTGAGGTTAGTCTTAGTTTTGTTATATTTATGTCGCCTTTCTAATTCCTCAATCTCTGTGTGGAGTTGTTGTAGTTGTTGTCTATGTTTTTGAATCTGTCTTGTTTTTTCTTTAATTAGTATCCCTCTGAGGACTGCCTTGTGAGCTGCCCATATAATCCCTGGGTTACTTGTAGCTTCTGTGTTTATGTGCCAGTATTCAGTTAATTGTTGTAGTATGTTGTCGAATGTTTGGGTGTTTTTAGCATAAGATGGATCAAAAGTCCAAGTTCTACTTCTGTCTGGGTCTGTAATGCCTTTAATCTGTAGGGTGATTATAGAGTGGTCGGACCACACACAGGTGTGTATTTGTGAGTTGTTCAGTAAGGGTTGTAAGATTTGGCTGACATATATATAGTCGAGTCTGACATAAGTTTTGTGTGCTGCTGAATAGAAAGTTGTGTCATCTGTTTGACCATACATGGTGCTCCATGTCTCAATTAGGGAGTGAGGAAGTAAGGTATCTCTGATTGACTTGACTATGCGATTGTGTCTTGTCTGTTTATTGGTCAAAGGTTTGGTGTCTGTGGGTTTAATAGGTAGCATCGTGATATTGAAGTCTCCTGCCAAAAATATTTTAGTATGTGACCATTGGGTGAGTAAATGTGATATATGGTGGAAAAATGTATGTTGGTTCTCATTTGGTGCGTATATATTACATAATGTGATTTCTGATTCTAGTATCCTACCTCTTACAATTAGGTATCTCCCCTCAGTATCCGTTATTATGGATTCTGTGGTAAACTTGAGAGATGAATGTATCAAAATGGATGTGCCACTTTTTTTGGACGTTGCAGTGGAGTGATAGTGCTTGTCAAAATGTTTTGCCCAGTATTTTGGGATGTTATCTTTAAGTAGATGCGTTTCCTGGAGGAATAGTATATTAGCTTGTATGGAGTTGTATTGTGTCATCGCTATCTTTCTTTTAACGTTGGTGTTCAATCCCCTAACATTGTGGGATAATATCTTAATTTTAGGGATCATAGTGTTGTGTCTATATGTGGATGTTGTAGTAGGAAGTGTTTTACCTGTAATGCTCTGGGTTGGATACCTTGCTGGGTGGAGATCAGGAGATCAGGATTGCATGAGTTGGTTTCTGCTTTGACTATGTTGGTTATTGTCGTGTCGTCACAGGGGAGGGGGTGGGGAAGGAATCAAAAAGAGAAAACATTAATAATAAACACTTAATAAATAACAGCTTAGAGCCCTCAACATGAGGACCCTGTATAAATGAACAAGGAAACATCATAAAAATAGGTAATAAGTTACACTGGGGGAACCTAAATTCCCATAACATCTTATAGGTTAGTAGGAGGTGTGGAAAATATATCCCCCTTAGACAGGTCTTACTGTGGATTAGGGGAATCACCCCCCTTTTTACCATCAGGGATGTTAAGAGTCAATTGGGGTAGTCTTCTACTCCAAGTCCAAAGGTCCCCCTCGGCATTGAATAGGCTCCCTGAGAGATGTCTTACAAATAGTCATTGATTCAAGATGACTTAGGAGTCGTCTAAGGAATTTTTGCTCTAGGTTCTCTTATGTTCTGTCTCTTATGGTTAATTGTCTGCCATTTGTTGGGTTCTGGAGGTCTTTCTGGATCTTTGTTCTTCCCTGTGGTGGTTGTGGGTATTAGACTGTTAGGTGTTTCTAGAGATAGAATTTTACATATCTCTGGTATGTCTTCAGGATCTTTGAGAGTGATTGTTTTCGAGTCTTTCAAGATATGTAATGCGAATGGGAATCCCCACCTGTACGGTATCTGTTGTTTTCTAAGCAGGGTGGTTAGAGGACGAAGGGCTCCCCTTCTTTGTAGTGTCCTGATGCTGAGATCTTGATAAAACTGGACCACATTGCCCTGGAACTTGTATGTTGGGTGTTTTCTTGCAGCTTGTAGAATTTTTTCTTTGTCGGGGAAGAAAGTAAGTTTGAGTATAATGTCTCTTGGGGGGAGGCCTGGTTTGGGTTTGGCTTTCAGCGCTCTATGTGCTCTTTCAATATGGAAGGTGTAATCCGCTGGGGAGCTTGTGATTTGAGTGAAGAGTTGGGAGAGATAGGCTGGAATTTCTGCGGTACCTACTTCCTCTGGAACTCCTTTAAGGCGGATATTGTTCCTTCTGCTCCTGTTCTCCAAGTCTTCTATTTTATCTTGAAATTTTTCCAGGAGTTGTTGTTGTGTAGACATGGTTTGGGACATTTCGTCCATTTGATCCACCATAGAATCCTTTTGGTCCTCTAGCGTCTCAATCCTATTTCCCATCTCCATTAGATCTGATTTAATTTCAGAGAGACTGCTGGTTACCGATGTATGAATGGAATCTATTTTCTCCCATAATTTTCCGAAATTATCTGCTATGTCCTTTTTGGATACTAGATTCCTGAGGTCAGCCTTTGTGAGCGGGCTTTTGTCTTGTAGAGATGGTTGAGAGTCTGTTTCAGATTCTTCTTCCCCTTCTGCGTCAATTAGTTGTTTGTTTGTTTGGGAGGATTTAAAGAATGTGGACATACTTGTAGATTTTGGTGTTTTATCCCCCTTAGCGGATCTTTTAGAGGTCATCCTAGCAATGGCTGAATGAAGGCTATAGGGTAATAGAGGGCAGAAGGTGTGTCTACCCCCTAATCAGTTGGATAGGCTGCCCCTTGTGAGGTATAGAATTATAAATGATGTGATCCAGAATAATGGATGACTGTAATCCAGACTTGCTTGTCAGTTTTCTATTTTAGGCAGACAGTTTATTTAGATAGATAAGAGGATTGCTCCTAATTTCCATACTATGTAGCAATTTACATTGATGTTGTTCTTAAAGGTAGCTAATTGTTTAGGTCCCCCAGCAAAGGGTAGGATGTTGTTTACATTTTAATCAACATTTATCCTCATTCTAGGTCGCTGTATTTTTGTTTTTGCCTAAATAGTGTTTAATCTTCAGTGGAGGCAGCAGCTTGGCGGTACAGCGTTGCAGGTTATCAGCACCCCTCTCCCCAGGGAATTTATCCTCACAGGATGATCACGGCAAAAGGTATTTGGGATATGACCTGTCAGCACTGCTGTCTGACAGGAAAGGGGGGGGGGGAGAGGGTGATGAGAGAGAACTTCTTTTATACAACTTTAAATTAGATGTGCCTTGCCGTTAACAAATTACTCTATGTAGTTCCAGGAAAGTCCAGCAGGGGTCAGTGCTGTAGTACAGTTGTGTAAGGGAACTTCCACACTGTTTACAAGTTCTTATAAAGAAGGGGCTGTATGCAGTTTTATCTCTTCTCCTTTTAATTAATAAGTTAGAGTGTGTAGTGAGACTGTGACTGTAGGGGCTGATTCATAAACCTTTGGTTCCTATTAGGGTATATAGTGGTAAAGCCGTCCCGGAGTCAGTTTATGAGGCTTCAGTTGAATCAAGTATTCACGCTAACAGTGATAATAGCCTTCAACCTTTAAATCTATTCTGTCGGCTTATATTTCCCTTCGGCTTATTAGTGCAAATGTTCCGCCTTTTCTTATACCCCTAGGCAGCCTACAGCCTCTTATGTGCTTTTCCGCTACGGTGTTCGCCCCCACCTTCTCTTCCGGTATTTGCCTGTGACGTCTATGGCTAATGGCGTTATTTTGCGCCCTTTTCAGTTTTGTACCGCCAGTAGTTATAAGTTCTCCCGGGTGTGCCCCGCACTATATATGCAACTCACCGATGTTTCTTTATTCAGCTAATTGCTGAAGGTGAGGGCAGGCTGGAGTGCCGGATCTCCCGACTCCGGTCCGGCTCCTGGAGATCTGCCGGGTCCGTCTAGCGATCTTTTGCCAAATATCGGGTGGGTTGCCAATCTCTTGTGCGGCTGATGCTCCAAATCAATCACGGCTCACAGATGTGTAGAGCTGCCAAAATTGTGTACTGTAGATCACTTTAATCCCATAAAGATTATAAACTTTAGTAGGAGCTCAGGCACAGCATGTCTCCGATGAGTCTGTTTTTAAAGGGACATGAAACCCCTATTTTTTTTTTTCATGATTCAGATAATGCATGTCATTTTAAACAACTTTGGTTATTAAATTTTCTTCGTTCTCTTAGTATCATTTATTTAAAGGTAGGGATATAAGCTAAGGAGCATGCACTATATGGCAGCAGAATGTTACCCATTTGCAAGAGCACTAGATAGCAGCACTATTTCCTGCTTGTATCACTCCAGACGCTACCTACATAGGTATCCCTTCAACAATGAATATCATGAGAGAGTCACGTACAAGTGACGAAACGCGTCGGTGGGCGTGCTCTGGAACTCTAGCGTGGTTAATGATTATCTGTTGGTTACTATTGTTGCCGCTCTAATAGCGGTTATTTTCAATATATATATATATAGCGATCTAAGGGTAATAATAGGATTTGATAAAAGGGCTTATGGTGCCTATATTTTTGAGAACTAGTTCAAGTAGTGATGATAAGCACTTAGAACTGAAATGAATAATCTCTAGACATTAGGCACTATCAATTTGCCTAACTTTACCTAACAATATATGATAGCGATAACTATCAGCAATATCACATTGAATTTTAGCGCTAATACATATATATATTCTAAAAACAAGGAAACTTTGGTTTAATTCCGACAGACACATTGAGACTGTATGAATGTTGAGATATTGATTGATAGGGATCAGCTAGAAATCGGCTGACTAAGTTAAATCTCAGCAGTACGCAGGTAGGAGGATGCCTTTGAGCGCATAGCCTGTGTGCAAACTGTATGACTGGAACTTGGAATCAACTCAATATTGATTAATTTTACCACAATAGTATTCTCTAGAGCACGTAGCCCTCATATTTTACCATCACCTTCCGGTTTTGGTTTGGTTTTATTATGTTACAGTTGGGTCACTTGGTATGACAATATATGGAAACAATTGATGAATGTTTGTTTCCAAATAGTGATCCGATTTAAGTAAATTGTTTGTCTTTGCATATATGTTAATAAAGTGTTAAATTTTAACTAACCTTATCTAGAGGAGCAAATTTGACAATAAAAGTAAATTGGAAACATTTTAAACTTGAATGCTCTGTCTGAGTCACAAAATAAACATTTTGGGTTTCATCTCTTTTTAAGTCTTAATATCTCCCTTTGATCTATCCATTCTCTCTGCTCATCGTTTTTAGAAACTGTAGCTAGATTTCTTTCATGTAATTGGCAAGAGTCCATGAGCTAGTGACGTATGGGATATACATTCCTACCAGGAGGGGCAAAGTTTCCCAAACCTCAAAATGCCTATAAATACACCTCCTATCGCCTATTGTTTTTATGGTTTCTCTCAAGGGTTCTCTGTTATCTGTCGTAGGGATTCATCTTCTACCTCCCTTTTCAGATCAACGATATACTCTTATATACCATTACCTCTGCTGATAGTTTTCAGTACTGGTTTGGCTATCTGCTATATGTGGATGGGTGTCTCGATAAAAGTATCATTATTTAAGACACTCTCAGCTATGGTTTGGCGCTTTATGTATTAACTTGTCCTAAAGCCTGTGTACACGGGCCATTTTTTGCAGTACAGCGGTTCCACCCCTTGCGCTCTCTCTCTCTATTCCCCCTCTCTTTTGATCTCTCTACCCCCTCTCTTTTGCTCTCTCTTCCCACCCTCTCTTCTGCTCTCTCTCCCCCTCTCTCTCTCTCCCCTCTCTTTTTCTCTCTCTGCCCCCTCTCTTTTGCTCTCTCTCCCCTCTTTTGCTCTTTCTGCCCCCTCTCTTTTGCTCTCTCTCCCCTCTCTTTTGCTCTCTCTCCCTCTCTTTTGCTCTCTCTCCCTCTCTTTTGCTCTCTCTCCCTCTCTTTTGCTCTCTCCCCCTCTCTTTTGCTCTCTCTCCCTCTCTTTTGCTCTCTCTCCCTCTTTTGCTCTCTCTCCCTCTTTGGCTCTCTCCCTCTCTTTTGCTCTCTCTCTCCCCCTCTCTTTTCCTCCCTCTGTTTTGTGGTCTCCTCCCTCTCCTTTGCTCTCTCTCTCCCCCTCTCTTTAGCTGTCTCCCTCCTCCTCTCTTTTGCTGTCTCTCTCCCTCTCTTTTGCTCTCTTTATCCCCCCTCTTTTGCTCTCTCTCCCCCCCTCTTTTGCTGACTCTCTATCCCCCCTCTTTTGCTATCTCTCTCCCCCCTTTCTTTTGCTATCTCACCCCTCTCTTTTGCTGTCTCTCTCCCTCTCTTTTGCAGTCTCTCTCCCTCTCTTTTGCAGTCTCTCTCCCTCTCTTTTGCTGTCTTTCTATCCCCCCTCTTTTGCTCTCTCTATCCCCCCTCTTTTGCTCTCTCTCCCCCCTCTCTTTTTCTCTCTCTCCCCCCTCTCTCCTCCCTCTCTTTTGCTCTCTCTCTCCCCCTCTCTTTTGCTCTCTCTCTCTCCCCTCTCTTTTGCTCTCTCTCTCCCCCTCTCTGTTGCTCTCTCTCCCCTCTCTTTTGCTCTCTCTCCCCCTCTTTTGCTCTCTCCCCCCCTCTTTTGCTGTCTCTCCCCCTCTTTTGCTCTCTCTCCCCTTTCTTTTGCTCTCTTTCTCCCCTCTTTTGCTGTCTCTCTCCCCCTCTCTTTTGCTGTCTCTCTCCCCCTCTCTTTTGCTCTTTCTCTCCTCCTCTCTTTTGCTCATTCTCTCCTCCTCTCTTTTGCTCTTTCTCTCCTCCTCTCTTTTGCTCTCTATCCCCCCCCTCTTTTGCTCTCTCTCTCCCCCCACTCTTATGCTCTCTCTCTCCCCCTCTCTTTTTCTCTCTCCCCCCTCTCTTTTGCTCTCTCTTTCCCCCCTCTTTTGCTCTCTCTTTCCCCCCTCTTTTGCTCTCTCTTTCCCCCCTCTTTTGCTCTCTCTCTGCCCCCTCTTTTGCTCTCTCTCTGCCCCCTCTTTTGCTCTTTCTCTCTCCCCTTTCTTTTGCTCTCTTCCTCCCCTCTCTTTTGCGGTCTCTCTCCCCCTTTCTTTTGCTCTCTCTTTTCCTCTCTCTCCCCCTCTCTTTTGCTCTCTCCCCCCCTCTCTTTTGCTCTCTCCCCCCCTCTCTTTTGCTCTCTCTCCCCCTCTCTTTTGCTCTTTCTCCCCCTCTCTTTTGCTCTTTCTCCCCCCTCTTTTGCTCTTTCTCCCCCCTCTTTTGCTCTTTCTCACCCCTCTTTTGCTCTTTCTCACCCCTCTTTTGCTCTCTCTATACCCTTTTTTTGCTCTCTCTCTCCCCTTTCTTTTGCTCTCTCTCTCTCTCCCCTTTCTTTTGCTCTCTTTCTCCCCTCTTTTGCTGTCTCTCTCCCCCTCTCTTTTGCTGTCTCTCTCCCCCTCTCTTTTGCTGTCTCTCTCCCCCTCTCTTTTGCTCTTTCTCTCCCCCTCTCTTTTGCTCTTTCTCTCCCCCTCTCTTTTGCTCTTTCTCCCCCTCTCTTTTGCCTTTTCTCTCCCCCTCTCTTTTGCTCTCTCTCTCCCCCTCTCTTTTGCTCTCTCTCTCCCCCTCTCTTTTGCTCTCTCTCTCCCTCTCTTTTGCTCTCTCTCTCCCCCTCTTTTGCTCTCTCTCTCCCCCTCTCTTTCCCCCCTCTTTTACGCTCTCTCTCCCCTCTTTTACGCTCTCTCTCCCCTCTTTTGCGCTCTCCCCCTCTCTTTTGCGCTCTCTCTCCCCCCTCTCTTTTGCTCTCTCTCTCCCCCCTCTTTTGCTCTCTCTCCCCCCTCTTTTGCTCTCTCTCCCCCCTCTTTTGCTCTCTCTCCCCCCTCTTTTGCTCTCTCTCCTCCCTCTTTTGCTCTCTCTCCTCCCCCCTCTCTTTTGCTCTCTCTCTCCCCCCCTCTTTTGCTCTCTCTTTTCCCACCCTCTTTTGCGCGCTCTCTCTCTCCCCTCTTTCTTTCATGTAATTGGCAAGAGTCCATGAGCTAATGATGTATGGGATATACAATCCTACCAAGAGGGGCAAAGTTTCCCAAACCTCAAAAACACAATTTATGCTTACCTGATAAATTTATTTCTCTTGTGGTGTATCCAGTCCACGGATCATCCATTACTTGTGGGATATTCTCATTCCCAACAGGAAGTTGCAAGAGGACACCCACAGCAGAGCTGTTATATAGCTCCTCCCCTAACTGCCATATCCAGTCATTCGACCGAAAACACGCAGAGAAAGGAGAAACCATAGGGTGCAGTGGTGACTGTAGTTTAAATGAAAAAATTACCTGCCTTAAAATGACAGGGCGGGCCGTGGACTGGATACACCACAAGAGAAATAAATTTATCAGGTAAGCATAAATTGTGTTTTCTCTTGTAAGGTGTATCCAGTCCACGGATCATCCATTACTTGTGGGATACCAATACCAAAGCTAAAGTACACGGATGAAGGGAGGGACAAGGCAGGTACTTAAACGGAAGGTACCACTGCCTGTAAAACCTTTCTCCCAAAAATAGCCTCCAAAGAAGCAAAAGTATCAAATTTGTAGAATTTTGAAAAAGTATGAAGCGAAGACCAAGTCGCCGCCTTGCAAATCTGTTCAACAGAAGCCTCATTTTTAAAGGCCCAAGTGGAAGCCACAGCTCTAGTAGAATGAGCTGTAATCCTTTCAGGAGGCTGCTGGCCAGCAGTCTCATAGGCTAAGCGGATTATGCTTCTTAGCCAAAAAGAAAGAGAGGTTGCCGAAGCCTTTTGACCTCTCCTCTGTCCAGAGTAGACAACAAACAAAGCAGATGTTTGACAAAAATCTTTAGTAGCTTGTAAGTAAAACTTTAAAGCACGAACCACGTCCAGATTGTGTAATAGACGTTCCTTCTTTGAAGAAGGATTAGGACACAAGGATGGAACAACAATCTCTTGATTGATATTCTTGTTAGATACCACCTTAGGTAAAAACCCAGGTTTGGTACGCAGGACTACCTTATCCGTATGGAAGATCAGATAAGGAGAATCACATTGTAAAGCATATAACTCGGAGACTCTACGAGCCGAGGAAATAGCTACCAAAAACAGAACTTTCAAAGATAAAATTTTGATATCTATGGAATGAAGAGGTTCAAACGGAACTCCTTGAAGAACCTTAAGAACCAAATTTAACCTCCATGGGGGAGCAACAGGTTTAAACACAGGCTTGATTCTAACCAAAGCCTGACAAAATGCCTGAACGTCTGGAACATCTGCCAGACGCTTGTGCAAAAGAATAGACAGAGCAGAAATCTGTCCCTTTAAGGAACTAGCTGACAATCCTTTTTCCAAACCATCTTGGAGAAAAGATAATATCCTGGGAATCCTAACCCTTGGATTCACACCAATAAAGATATGTACGCCATATTTTATGGTAAATTTTCCTGGTGACAGGCTTTCGTGCCTGTATTAAGGTATCAATGACTGACTCGGAGAAGCCACGCTTTGATAAAATCAAGCGTTCAATCTCCAGGCAGTCAGTCTCAGAGAAATTAGATTTGGATGGTTGAAAGGACCCTAAAGTAGAAGGTCCTGTCTCAGAGGCAGAGTCCATGGTGTAAAGGATGACATGTCCACCAGATCTGCATACCTGGTCCTGCGTGGCCACGCAGGCACTATCAAAATCACTGATGCTCTCTCCTGCTTGACCTTGGCAATCAGTCGAGGGAGCAGAGGAAACGGTGGACACACATAAGCCAGGTTGAAAGACCAGGGCGTTGCTAGAGCATCTATTAGCATCGCCTTGGGATCCCTGGACCTGGATCCGTAACAAGGAAGCTTGGCGTTCTAGCGAGACGCCATGAGATCCAGTTCTGGTTTGCCCCAACGATGAATCAATTGTGCAAACACCTCCGGATGAAGTTCCCACTCTCCCGGATGAAAAGTCTGACGACTTAAAAAAATCCGCCTCCCAGTTCTCTACACCTGGGATATGGATAGCTGATAGGTGGCAAGAGTGAGTCTCTGCCCAGCGAATTATCTTTGAGACTTCTAACATCGCTAGGGAACTTCTTGTTCCCCCTTGATGGTTGATGTAAGCCACAGTCGTGATGTTGTCCGACTGAAATCTGATGTACCTCAGAGTTGCTAACTGAGGCCAAGCCTGAAGAGCATTGAATATCGCTCTTCCAGAATATTTATTGGAAGGAGTGTCTCCTCCTGAGTCCACGATCCCTGAGCCTTCAGGGAGTTCCAGACTGCACCCCAACCTAGAAGGCTGGCATCTGTTGTTACAATTGTCCAATCTGGCCTGCGAAAGGTCATACCTTTGGACAGATGGACCCGAGATAGCCACCAGAGAAGAGAATCCCTGTTCTCTTGATCCAGATTTAGTAGAGGGGACAAATCTGTGTAATCCCTGTTCCACTGACTGAGCATGCATAGTTGCAGCAGTCTGAGATGTAGGCGTGCAAATGGCACTATGTCCATTGCCGCTACCATTAAGCCGATTACTTCCATGCACTGAGCCACCGAAGGGCGTGGAATGGAATGAAGAACACGGCAGGAATTTAGAAGCTTTGATCACCTGGACTCCGTCAGGTGAATTTTCATTTCTACAGAATCTATCAGAGTCCCTAGGAAGGAAACTCTTGTGAGTGGGGATAGAGAACTCTTTTCCTCGTTCACTTTCCACCCATGCGATCTCAGAAATGCCAGTACTACGTCCGTATGAGACTTGGCAATTTGGAAGTTTGACGCCTGTATCAGGATGTCGTCTAAATAAGGGGCCACTGCTATGCCCCGCGGCCTTAGGACCGCCAGAAGCGACCCTAGAACCTTCGTAAAGATTCTTGGGGCTGTAGCTAATCCGAACGGAAGAGCTACAAACTGGTAATGCCTGTCTAGAAAGGCAAACCTGAGAAACCGATGATGATCTTTGTTATCGGAATGTGAAGATAAGCATCCTTTAAATCCACTGTAGTCATATATTGACCCTCCTGGATCATAGGTAGGATGGTACGAATAGTTTCCATCTTGAATGATGGAACTCTGAGGAATTTGTTTAAGATCTTTAGATCCAAAATTGGTCTGAAGGTTCCCTCTTTTTTGGGAACCACAAACAGATTTGAGTAAAAACCCTGTCCCTGTTCCTCCTTTGGAACTGGATGGATCACTCCCATAACTAGGAGGTCTCGTACACAGTGTAATAATGCCTCTCTCTTTATCTGGTTTGCAGATAATTGTAAAAGGTGAAATCTCCCTTTTGGGGGGGAAGCTTTGAAGTCCAGAAGATATCCCTGGGATATAATTTCCAACACCCAGGGATCCTGGACATCTCTTGCCCACGCCTGGGCGAAGAGCGAAATTCTGCCCCCTACTAGATCCGTTACCGGATAGGGGGCCGTTCCTTCATGCTGTCTTAGAGGCAGCAGCAGGCTTTTTGGCCTGCTTACCTTTGTCCCAGGTCTGGTTTGGTCTCCAGACCGTCTTGGACTGAGCAAAAGTTCCCTCTTGTTTGCATTAGAGGAAGTTGATGCCGCACTTGCCTTGAAGTTTCGAAAGGCACGAAAATTAGACTGTTTGGCCCTTGATTTGGACCTGTCCTGAGGAAGGGCATGACCTTTTCCTCCAGTGATATCAGCAATAATCTCCTTCAAACCAGGCCCGAATAGGGTCTGCCCCTTGAAGGGAATGTTAAGTAGCTTAGATTTTGAAGTCACGTCAGCTGACCATGATTTAAGCCATAGGGCCCTGCGCGCCTGTATAGCAAAACCAGAATTCTTAGCTGTTAGTTTAGTCAAATGAACAATGGCATCAGAAAACAAAGGAATTGGCTAGCTTAAGTGCTCTAAGCTTGCCAAGTATGTCATCCAATGGAGTCGCTACCTGTAAAGCCTCTTCCAGAGACTCAAACCAGAACGCCGCAGCAGCAGTGACAGGAGCAATGCATGCAAGGAGCTGTAGGATAAAACCTTATTGAATAAACATTTTCTTAAGGTAACCTTCTAATTTTTTATCCATTGGATCTAAAAAAGCACAACTGTCCTCGACAGGGATAGTAGTACGCTTTGCTAAAGTAGAAACTGTTCCATCCACCTTAGGGACTGTCTGCCATAAGTCCCGTGTGGTGGCGTCTATTGGAAACATTTTTCTAAAAATAGGAGGGGAAGAGAACGTCACACCTGGTCTATCCCATTCCTTATTAATAATTTCTGTAAACCTTTTAGGTATTGGAAAAACTTCAGTACACACCGGCACTGCATAGTATTTATCCAGTCTACACAATTTCTCTGGCACTGCAATTGTATCACAGTCATTCAGAGCAGCTAAAACCTCCCTGAGAAACACGCGGAGGTGTTCAAGCTTAAATTTAAATGTAGAAATATCAGAATCAGGTTGCATCATCTTTCCTGAGTTAGAAACATCACCCACAGACTGAAGCTCTCCTTCCTCAGCTTCTGCATATTGTGAGGCAGTATCAGACATGGTTCTTAAAGCGTCAGTATGCTCTGCATTTCGTCTAACCCCAGAGCTATCTCGCTTACCTCTAAATTCAGGTAGTCTGGCTAATACCGCTGACAGTGTATTATCCATGACTGCCGCCATGTCTTGTAAAGTAATCGATGTGGGCGCCCTAGATGTACTTGGCGCCATTTGAGCGGGAGTCCCTTGAGCGGGAGTCAAAGGATCTGACACGTGGGGAAAGTTAGTCGGCATAACTTCCCCCTCGTCAGATTACTCTGGTGATACATTTTTTTAAAGACAGAATATGATCTTTATTGCTTAAAGTGAAATCAGTACATTTGGTACACATTCTAAGAGGGGGTTCCACCATGGCTTTTAAACATAATGAACAAGGAGTTTCCTCTATGTCAGACATGTTTGTACAGACTAGCAATGAGACTAGCAAGCTTGGAAAACACTTTAAATCAAGTTAACAAGCAAATATAAAAAACGGTACTGTGCCTTTAAGAGAAACAAATTTTGTCAAAATTTGAAAAACAGTGAAAAAAGGCAGTAAAGCAAACGAAATTTTTACAGTGTATGTAATAAGTTAACAGAGTATTGCACCCACTTGCAAATGGATGATTAACCCCTTAATTCAAAAAACGGATCAATAAAACGATATAGACGTTTTTTAACAGACACAACAAACTGCCACAGCCTGCTGTGGCCCTACCTTCCCCAATAAACGACTTTGGAAAGCCTTTGAGCCCTTTAGCATACAGGGGACTCCTGAGGGAAGCTGGATGTCACAGTTTGTAATTTTAACTGCACCAACTGTAACTTTTATACTACAACAGTGGAAAGCCTCAGGAAACTGTTTCTAGGCAAAATTTAAGCCAGCCATGTGGAAAAAACTAGGCCCCAATAAAGTTTAATCACCAAAGCATATATAAAAAAGATTAAACATGCCAGCAAACGTTTTATATTGCAATATTAAAAGTGTATTACCCCTGAGAGTAAGCATGATACCAGTCGCTATTAAATCACTGTATTCAGGCTTAACTTACATTAATCCGGTATCAGCAGCATTTTCTAGCATTTTCCATTTCTAGAAAAAAATGTAACTGCACATACCTCATAGCAGAGTAACCTGCACGCCATTCTCCCGCTGAAGTTACCTCTCTCCTCAGACATATGTGAGAACAGCAATGGATCTTAGTTACAACCTGCTAAGATCATAGAAAACTCAGGCAGATTCTTCTTCTATTTACTGCCTGGGATAAAATAGTACAACTCCGGTACTATTTAAAATAACAAACTTTTGATTGAAGATAAAAAAACTAACTATATTTCACCACTCTCTCTCTTACTACCTCCATGCGTGTTGAGAGTTGCAAGAGAATGACTGGATATGGCAGTTAGGGGAGGAGCTATATAGCAGCTCTGCTGTGGGTGTCCTCTTGCAACTTCCTGTTGGGAATGAGAATATCCCACAAGTAATGGATGATCCGTGGACTGGATACACCTTACAAGAGAAATGCCTATAAATACATCCCTCACCACACCCACAATTCAGTTTTACAAACTTTGCCTCCTATGGAGGTGGTGAAGTAAGTTTGTCCTAAGATTTCTACGTTGATATGCGCTTCTCAGCATTGTTGAAGCCCGATTCCTCTCAGAGTACAGCGAATATCAGAGGGACGTGAAGGGAGTATCACTTATTGAATATGATGATTTCCCTAACGGGGGTCTTTTTCATAGGTTCTTTGTTATCGGTCGTAGAGATTCATCTCCTACCTCCCTTTTCAGATCGACGATATACTCTCAATTTACCATTATCTCTACTGATAACTGTTTTAGTACTGGTTTGGCTATCTGCTATATGTTGATGGGTGTCTTTTGGTAAGTATGTTTTTTATTACTTAAGACACCTCAGCTATGGTTTGGCACTTTATGCATTTATATAAAGTTCTAAATATATGTATTGTACTTATATTTGCCATGAGTCAGGTTCATGTATTTCCTTCTGCAGACTGTCAGTTTCATATTTGGGGAATATAAACATTTTTTAAAAGAAATTTATTTCTTACCTGGGGTTTAGTCTTTTTTTCAATTGACTACTTCTTGCAAATTGCGGGCGGTATTAGGCCCGCGGGTGCGTCAAATGCTAAACTTTATTGCGTCATTCTTGGCACGAAAATATTTTTGGCACGAAAAAATAAGTCTATGATGCTACTTCGTCATTTCCGGCGTCATACTTGATGCCAAGACCTTTCACACGGTTGCGTCATTAGTGACGCAAGTGTGTCATTTCCGGTTATTTTTGGCGCCAAAAAAGTTTGTTACGTTGTGCGTCATACTTGGCGCCAAACTTTTTCATTATTTCAATACCCCATTGATGTTTGCCTCTTGCCTTTTTCTCTATCAGAGGGCTATGCTATTTGCATTTTTTCCCATTCCTGAAACTGTCATATAAGGAAATAGATAATTTTGCTTTATATGTTGTTTTTTCTCTTACATTTTGCAAGATGTCTCAATCTGATCCTGCCTCAGAGGTTTCTGCTGGAACATTGCTGCCTGACATCGGTTCTACCAAAGCCAAGTGCATTTGTTGTAAAATTGTAGAAATTATTTCGCCGAATGTCATTTGTAATAGTTGTCATGATAAACTTTTTCATGCAGATAGTGTATCCATCAGTAATAGTACATTGCCAGTTGCAGTTCCTTCAACTTCTAATGTGCATGATATACCTGTAAATTTTAAAGAATTTGTTTCTGATTCTATCCTGAAGGCTTTGTCTGCATTTCCACCTTCTAATAAACGTAAAAGGTCTTTTAAAACTTCTCATTTAGTTGATGAAATTTCAAATGACCAACAACATAATAATTTATCCTCTTCTGATGAGGATCTATCTGATACAGAAGATCCTTCCTCAGACATTGACACTGACAAATCTACTTATTTATTTAAAATAGAGTATATGCATTCTTTATTAAAAGAAGTGTTAATTACTTTGGATATTGAGGTAACCAGCCCTCTTGACGTTTAGTCTAATAAACGTTTAAATGCTGTTTTTAAATCTCCTGTGGTTTCTCCAGGGGTTTTTCCTATTCCTGAGGCTATTTCTGATATGATTTCTAAGGAATGGAATAAGCCAGGTACTTCTTTTATTCCTTCTTCAAGGTTTAAAAAATTGTATCCTTTACCAGCAAAATCTATAGAGTTTTGGGGAAAAATCCCCAAAGTTGATGGGGCTATTTCTACTCTTGCTAAACGTACCACTATTCCCATGGAAGATAGTACTTCCTTTAAGGATCCTTTAGATAGGAAGCTTGAATCTTATCTAAGGAAGGCCTATTTATATTCAGGTCATCTTCTAAGACCTGCAATTTCTTTGGCTGATGTTGCGGCTGCATCAACTTTCTTGTTGGAGAATTTAGCGCAACAGGATTTGGATTCTGACTTATCTAGCATTATTTGCTTACTGCAATATGCTAATCATTTTATTTGTGATGCTATTTTTGATATTATCAAAACTGATGTTAGATCCATGTCTTTAGCTATATTAGCTAGAAGAGCTTTGTGGCTTAAATCTTGGAATGCTGATATGACATCTAAATCTAGATTACTATCTCTTTCTTTCCAAGGTAATAATTTATTTGGTTCTCAGTTGGATTCTATTATTTCAACTGTCACTGGGGGAAAGGGAGTTTTTCTGCCTCTGGATAAAAAACCTAAGGGTAAATCTAAGGCTTCTAACCGTTTTCGTTCCTTTCGTCAGAAGAAGGAACAAAAACTCAATCCTCCCCCCAAGGAATCTGCTTCCAATTGGAAGCCTTCCTCAAATTGGAATAAATCCAAGCCATTTAGGAAACCAAAGTCAGCCCCTAAGTCCGCATGAAGGTGCGGCCCTCATTCCAGCTCAGCTGGTAGGGGGCAGATTAAGTTTTTTTAAGGATATTTGGATAAAATCTGTCCAAAACCAATGGATTCAGAGCATTGTCTCTCAAGGGTATCGAATAGGATTCAGAGTAGGACCTCCTGTGAGAAGATTTTTTCTCTCACGTATCCCAGCAAATCCAGTAAAAGCTCAGGCTTTCCTGAAGTGTGTTTCAGACCTGGAGTCTTCAGGGGTAATCATGCCAGTTCCTCTTCTGGAACAAGGTTTGGGGTTTTATTCAAATCTATTCATTGTCCCAAAGAAGGAAAATTTATTCAGACCAGTTCTGGATCTGAAAATTTTGAATCGTTATGTAAGAGTACCAACTTTCAAGATGGTGACTATAAAGACTATTCTGCCTTTTGTTCAGCGAGGACATTATATGTCCACAATAGACGCAGGATGCATACCTTCATATTCCGATTCATCCAGAACATTATCAGTTTCTGAGATTCTCTTTTCTAGACAAGCATTACCAATTTGTTGCTCTTCCATTTTGCCTAACGACAGCTCCAAGAATCTTTTCAAAGGTTCTGGGTGCCCTACTCTCTGTAATCAGAGAACAGGGTATTGCGGTGTTTCCTTATTTGAACAATATCTTGGTACTAGCTCAGTCTTTACGTACTGCAGAATCTCACACGCATCAACTAGTGTTGTTTTCTCCAACATTGGTGTGTCCGGTCCATGGCTTCATCCTTACTTGTGGGATATTCTCTTCCCCTACAGGAAATGGCAAAGAGAGCACCCAGCAAGAGCTGTCCATATAGCCCCCCTCTGGCTCCACCCCCCTGTCATTCTCTTTGCCGCTCTGAACAAGTAGCATCTCCACGTGGATGGTAAAGAGTATGTGGTGTTAGTTGTAGTTTTTTATTTCTTCTCTCAAGAGTTTGTTATTTTAAAATAGTGCCGGTTTGTACTATTTACTCTACAACAGAAAATGAAGAAGATTTCTGTTAAAGAGGAATATGATTTTAGTAGTAACTAAAATCTATTGCTGTTCCCACGCAGGGCTGTTGAAACCAGAGAACTTCAGTTGGGGGGAACAGTTTGCAGGCTTATCTGCTTCAGGTATGATCAGTCATATTTCTAACAAGACATGTTAATGCTAGAAGACTGTCAGTTTTCCCTTAAGGGGTAAGTAAGCCAGTTTCTTAGACTCATAACAGATGAAGGCTTATTAATGGGCTCTATACTGGTTGACACTATTGTGGGCTAAATCGATTGATTTATTTCATATTTATATGGCTTTTGGAGTGTTTTGTGTAATTAAAAGCACTTTTGGGAACGTTTTTATTCGCCTGGCATTTAGTTAGACTTCTATTTCAGTCAGAAAGGCCCCTTCACTCTGGTATGCAGAGGAAGGAGGCCCCGTTTTCGCGCCTCAATTGCGCAGTTTACTTCCATGGCAGTGCATGCAGCTTCATGTGAGGGGTCCTGTGGCTACAAAAACGGACTCAGGAAGGTTTATTTCAGTGCTGAATAACTCTCAGGGAAGGTAAAGAGCTGCAGCAAGGCTGTGGCAGTGATTGTAGTGTGCAAAAATTGTTGAATTGAACAAATAGCTACGGTTTGCTCATTTTAAGGGTTAAAGTCTTGAAACTTGGTGTGCAATACTTTCAAGGCATTAGGACTCTGGGGTAAAAATTTTGTAAAAATCGGACATTGCCTTCATTGTTTTTCAAAATATCAGAAATAAAGTGTGTCTGTTTATTATTTAAAGGGACTGTAACGCTTTTCTTTAAAAACGCTTTTATTGCATTATTAGCCTGCCAAATTCTGTCTAACATGTCTATACCTTCAGATGGCTTATGTTCTGTGTGTATGGAAGCCAAGGTGGTTCCCCCTATTAATGTATGCGCAAATTGTGTCATAGCGTCCAAACAAGGTATGGACAGTACTGTCACATTGAATAAGATTGCCCAAGATGATTCTTCTAATGAAGGTAGTGGGGATAGTTCATCATCCTCTCCTTCTGTGTCAACACCAGTTTTGCCCGCGTAGGCGATACCTAGTACATCTAGCGCGCCAATGCTTGTTACTATGCAGCAATTAACAGCAGTAATGGATAATTCTATAGCAAATCTATTATCCAAACTGCCATCCTACCCTAGAAAGCGTGATAGCTCAGTTTTAAATACAGAAGATGAGCAGGTTGGCGCTGAGGATAATTTATCAGTTATACCCTCACATCAATCTGAATTGGCAGTGAGGGAGGGTCTGTCTGAGGGGGAAATTTCAGATTCAGGAAAAGTTTCTCAGCAGGCAGACACTGATATCGTAACATTTAAATTTAAGTTAGAACATCTCCGCGCCCTGCTTAAGGAGGTCCTAACTACTCTTGATGACTGTGATTCTTTGGTAATTCCAGAGAAATTGTGCAAGATGGACAAATTCTTAGAGGTCCCAGTGCACGCTGATGCTTTTCCGATACCCAAGCGGGTGGCGGACATAGTGACTAAGGAGTAGGAAAAAACAGGTATACTTTTTGTTCCACCTCCTATATTCAAGAAAATGTTCCCCATTGTTGACCCCAGAAGGGACGCATGGCAAACGGTTCCTAAGGTTGAGGGGGCAGTGTCAACGTTAGCTAAGCGCACAACTATTCCTATTGAGGACAGTTGCGCTTTTAAAGATCCTATGGATAAAAAATTGGAAGGATTGCTAAAAAAGATATTTGTTCAGCAAGGTTTCCTTCTTCAACCAATCTCGTGCATTATTCCTGTCACCACGGCAGCGTATTTTTGGTTCGAGGAACTAGAAAATTCGCTCCAAAAGGAGACTCCATATGATGAAGTCATGGACAGAATTCATGCACTAAAGTTGGCTAATTACTTTATTTTGGATGCCGCTTTCCAATTGGCTAAGTTAGCGGCGAAAAATTCAGGTTTTGCAATAGTGGCGCGCAGAGCGCATTGGCTAAAATCCTGGTCGGCGGATGTGTTGTCCAAGAATAAGTTGCTTAATATTCCTTTCAAGGGTAAGACCCTTTTCGGGCCGGAATTGAAAGAGATTATTTCAGACATTACTGGTGGGAAGGGACATGCCCTCCCACAGGATAGGCCTTTCAAGGCTAAGAACAAATCTAATTTTCGTTCCTTTCGTAATTTCAGGAACGGACCGAATCCTAACTCTGCGGCCTCCAGACAAGAAGGCAACTCTTCCCAGCCTTAACCAGCATGGAAACCATTGCAAGGCTGGAACAAGGGTAAACAGGCCAAGAAGCCTGCTGCTGCTACCAAGACAGCATGAAGGGGTAGCCCCCGATCCGGGACCGGATCTAGTAGGGGGCAGACTTTCTCTCTTCGCTCAGGCTTGGGCAAGAGATGTTCCGGATCCCTGGGCACTAGAAATAGTCTCTCAGGGGTATCTTCTAGAGTTCAAGGAACTTCCTCCAAGGGGAAGGTTCCACATGTCTCGCTTATCTTCAGACCAGATATAGAGACAGGCATTCTTACATTGCGTAGGAGACCTATTACTGGGAGTGATAAACCCAGTTCCAACAGTGGAACAAGGTCTGGGTTTTTACTCAAACCTGTTTGTAGTTCCCAAAAAAGAGGGAACTTTCAGGCCAATTCTGGATCTAAAAATTCTAAACAAATTCCTCAGAGTTCCATCATTCAAAATGGAAACCATTCGGACAATTTTACCAACAATCCAGGAGGGTCAATATATGACTACCGTGGACTTAAAGGATGCGTACCTGCATATTCCTATCCACAAAGATCATCATCAGTTCCTGAGGTTCGCCTTTATGGACAAACATTACCTGTTCGTGGCTCTTCCGTTCGGTATAGCCACTGCTCCCAGAATTTTCACAAAGGTGCTAGGGTCCCTTCTAGCGGTTCTAAGACCGAGGGGCATTGCTGTAGCACCTTATCTAGACGACATTCTAATCCAAGCGTCGTCTCTTTCCAAAGCAAAGGCTCATACAGACATTGTTCTAGCCTTTCTCAGATCTCACGGGTGGAAGGTGAACGTAGAAAAGAGTTCCCTTTTTGGGAACAATAATAGATTCTGTAGAAATGAAGATCTTCCAGACAGAGGTCAGAAAGTTAAAGCTTCTAAATGCTTGTCAAGTTCTCCACTCTATTCTTCAGCCTTCCATAGCTCAGTGCATGGAAGTAGTAGGATTAATGGTTGCAGCAATGGACATAGTTCCTTTTGCTCAAATTCATCTAAGACCATTAAAACTGTGCATGCTCAATCAGTGGAATGGGGACTATGCAGACTTGTCTCCCCAGATTCAAGTAGACCAGGTAACCAGGGATTCGCTCCGCTGGTGGTTGTCTCACGATCACCTGTCTCAGGGAATGAGTTTCCGCAGACCAGAGTGGGTCATTGTCACGACCGACGCCAGTCTCTTAGGCTGGGGTGCGGTCTGGGACTCTCTGAAGGCTCAAGGTCTATGGTCTCGAGAAGAGTCTCTTCTTCCGATAAACATTTTAGAACTGAGAGCGATATTCAATGCGCTCCTGGCGTGGCCTCACCTAGCAAAGGCCAAATTGATAAGGTTCCAGTCGGACAACATGACGACTGTAGCGTACATCAATCATCAGGGGGGAACAAAGAGTTCCTTGGCGATGAGAGAGGTATCCAAGATCATCAAATGGGCGGAGGATCTCTCCTGCCACCTATCTGCAATTCACATCCCAGGAGTGGACAACTGGGAGGCGGATTATTTGAGTCGTCAGACTGCTCATCCGGGGGAGTGGGAACTCCATCCGGAGGTTTTTGCCCAGTTAACTCAACTATGGGGCATTCCAGATATTGATCTGATGGCGTCTCACCAGAACGCCAAGGTTCCTCGATACGGGTCCAGATCCAGGGATCCCAAGGCGACACTGGTGGATGCATTAGTGGCGCCTTGGTCGTTCAACCTAGCTTATGTGTTTCCACCGTTCCCTCTCCTTCCCAGGCTTGTAGCCAGGATCAAACAGGAGCAGGCCTCGGTGATTCTAATAGCCCCTGCGTGGCCACACAGGACTTGGTATGCAGACCTGGTGAATATGTCATCGGCTCCACCATGGAAGCTACCTTTGAGGCAGGATCTTCTAGTACAAGGTCCATTCGAACATCCAAATCTAGTCTCTCTCCAACTGACTGCTTGGAAATTGAACGCTTGATTCTATCTAAGCGTGGGTTTTCTGACTCGGTTATAGATACTCTGGTTCAGGCCAGAAAGCCTGTGACTAGGAAAATTTACCATAAGATATGGCAAAAATATATCTGTTGGTGCAGATCCAAGGGATACTCTTGGAGTAAAATTAAAATTCCAAGGATACTTTCCTTTCTACAAGAGGGCTTGGATAAAGGTTTGTCAGCTAGTTCTCTAAAAGGACAGATATCTGCTCTGTCGGTTTTGTTGCACAAACGTCTGGCAGCCGTGCCAGATATACAGGCGTTTGTACAGGCGTTAGTCAGGATCAAGCCTGTCTATAGACCTATGACTCCTCCATGGAGTCTAAACTTGTTTCTTTCAGTTCTTCAGGGGGTTCTTTTTGAACCCATGCATTCCATAGATATTAAGTTACTATCTTGGAAAGTTCTGTTTTTGGTTGCTATTTCTTCTGCTAGAAGAGTTTCTGAATTATCTGCTTTGCAGTGTTCTTCTCCCTATCTGATTTTTCATGCAGATAAGGTAGTTTTACGTACCAAGCCTGGTTTTCTTCCAAAGGTCGTTTCTAACAGGAATATTAACCAGGAAATTGTTGTTCCTTCTCTGTGTCCGAATCCAGTTTCTAAGAAGGAACGTTTGTTACACAATCTAGATGTGGTCCGTGCTTTAAAGTTCTATTTAGAAGCAACAAAGGATTTCAGACAGACATCATCCTTGTTTGTTGTGTATTCTGGTAAGAGGAGAGGGCAGAAAGCTACTGCTACCTCTCTTTCTTTTTGGCTGATTTGGCTTATGAGACTGCCGGATGGCAGCCTCCTGAACGAATTACAGCTCATTCTACTAGTTCTTGAAGGCCCATGTGGAAGCACATGGGCCTTCAAGAACGAGGCTTCTGTTGATCAGATCTGTAAGGCAGCGACTTGGTCTTCTCTGCATACTTTTGCCAAATTTTACAAATTCGATACTTATGCTTCTTCGGAGGCTATTTTTGGGAGAAAGGTTTTGCAAGCCGTGGTGCCTTCCGTTTAGGTAACCTGGTTTGCTCCCTCCCTTCATCCGTGTCCTAAAGCTTTGGTATTGGTTCCCACAAGTAAGGATGAAGCCGTGGATCCGACACACCAATGTTGGAGGAAACAGAATTTATGTTTACCTGATAAATTTCTTTCTCCAACGGTGTGTCCGGTCCACGGCCCGCCCTGGTTTTTAATCAGGTTTGAAAAATTTCTTTCTTTATACACTACAGTCACCACGGCACCCTATAGTTTCTCCTTTTTCTCCTAACCGTCGGTCGAATGACTGGGGGGCGGAGCCAGAGGGGGGGCTATATGGACAGCTCTTGCTGGGTGCTCTCTTTGCCATTTCCTGTAGGGGAAGAGAATATCCCACAAGTAAGGATGAAGCTGTGGACCGGACACACCGTTGGAGAAATAAATTTATCAGGTAAATAAATTTTGTTTCTTCAGAAACATGGTTGGAGGATCAATTTACCAAAAAGTTTCTTGATTCCTCATACAAGGGTCACCTTTTTGGGCTTCCAGATAGATTCAGTGTCCATGACTCTGTCTCTAACAGACAAGAGACGTTTAAAATTGGTTGCAGCCTGCCGGCACCTTCAGTCTCAGTCATTCCCTTCAGTGGCTATGTGCATGGAAGTTTTAGGTCTCATTACTGCAGCATCGGACGCGATCCCCTTTGCTAGTTTTCACATGAGACCTCTACAGCTTTGTATGCTGAATCAATGGTGCAGGGATTATACAAAGATATCACAATTAATAACCTTAAATCCCAATGTACGACACTCTCTGACATGGTGGATAGATCACCATCGTTTAGTTCAAAGGGCTTCTTTGGTTCGGCCAACCTGGACTGTGATCACAACAGATGCGAGTCTTTCAGGTTGGGGAGCTGTTTGGGGATCTCTGACAGCACAAGGGTTTTGGAAATCTCATGAGGCGAGATTACCAATAAATATTTTAGAACTCCGTGCAATTCTCAGAGCTCTTCAGTTTTGGCCTCTGTTAAAGAGAGAACCGTTCATTTGTTTTCAGACAGACAATATCACAACAGTGGCATATGTCA